>NC_133619.1:552505042-552632542 GCF_048593235.1 Sminthopsis crassicaudata
CCTTTGTGCCAGGCACTATACTGAGTACAAGATAAAAGTACATACAAAAATAAAGGTGGTCCTTAACCTCAAAGGGTTTCTATTCTAATAGTGGAAAGGGTGAAAAGGGAGCTGAATGATAGGGGAGAGTCTCCACATAGAGGAGAGGAGTCATGACACCTAAATCAGAAGGAACTGGTCTGTACTCTTCCTCCAAAATCAAGGTTCAATGAAGAAGTGACCAATGGGAAAAAGGATCCATAGAAGGATAGTGGAGAATATTACAACATGAATGGAAAGTAGTTTCTCTATGGAGCAAATTCCTGGCAGTGACTGCCACATTGCTCAGGGTGGGATCATTTCTGGGCCCAGGAAAATCATGCAGGAGAGATCTGACTACCTAGGATCATCTAGAAGCTGTTGATTTTTCTAGATGTTTGTGTATCTTTCTATAAAAGCTATTACAAGCAAACCAATTATGTCCGTTATGCTTGACCTCAGGAACTCATTATAACCCAGGACAGATGGGATAAGTAGAATGTCAATAGGCAGAAATGAAAATGGGGCAAGGGGAGAGGAAGGAAGGGAAATAGAAAGGGAAGGGACTCAGTTGAAACATAGCAGGAAAAATATGACAAGTTCTCCATCTAAACACGCCATTTCCAGACAGTGTTAGAAAGATTTACTAGCAGGAGCAGAAAAAGGAAGATTGAAATTGAATATGTAGCATAAGGACCATAGCTCATGCTCATTTTCCAGATGAGCATGAATATGCAGATTTTAGTCAAATGGCAATCAGAAGGCAGAGATGATCTTTTCTCACTTCCCCCAGACATTACCCCTATTTGAGTAATATATGCTAATGATCCTAATTAATTCTCCTTCACCCCCCTATTTAAGTCAGGATTTCCTTATTATTGGTGTCTGCTACTGCTGCTGCTGCCGCTATTAGAATTTTCAGGCAGAAGGGAGACCTGCTGAGGACAATGTAATATAAAAATGGCTAGATTTGGGTCAGAAAACCTGAGTTCAAGTGCTGACTCTGCCTCTTATTATGTATGTGAATTTGGGCAAATGGCTTAATTTGAGGACACTGGAAGGTTGACCAGACTGGTAATTTTTAATACCTTCCAGATTTATATCTATGATCCCAGGATCTTTTTGACCATGTCACTTCTTTCAATAAGATAGGAATATGTATTCTCCTTTAGGTTCTTCATTCACTCTCTCAAAGTTAAATGAACAAGCTATGTTACAGTACTCTCTTGTGTCTTCCTATTGTGTGTTGGTGGCTCTGGATACCAAAAAAAAAAAATCAGGAAAGCAATAGACACGTCTTTTCCAATAAAATTAATTTGATCTATTCCTTATAATTGGTATTTACATTTCATAGTGATTCATAGAATTCATAGAATAACTATGAAATCACTTAATGCTGTCTCCTCCAAAAGCCAAGGGCAGATCTCATGTGAATTTCCTGACTACAAACTCTAAGGCTTTGGTGGCCAGCCAGTTTGTTTTATACACACACACACACACACACACACACACACACACAAGCATGCACATATCACTGGTATTTATTTTATTATTTTGTTGTTCAGTTGTTTAGATCATATCTGACTCTTTGTAACCCTGTTCGGGATTTTCTTGGCAGAGATACTGAAGTGCTTTGCCATTTCCTTCTCCAGCTCATTTTACAGATGAGGAAACTGAGGCAAATAGGTAAAATGACTTGCTCAGAGTCACAAGATGTGTCTGAGGCCTAAGATTTCACCTCAGGAAGAGGAGTTTCCCTGACTCCAGACAATCGATCTACTGTGCCACCTAGTAATTACTATTTTAATTACTAATATATCATATATATACATGTTATACATTTATGTATATCCATATGTATATGCTTATATATTTGTTATTTATATTATGTATATATAACACATATACCATTATTTATACTATATTATATTATCATAGTATATTATACTATATGTTACTATTATATATACACATGTATATACATGCATATTTAAATATATATGTATATACTTTTTTATTATAATTAAATCACTGAATTAGTGATTTTTTTTCAGTATGTATAGCTTGTAATCCTGAAATGTACCCTGCTAATGCAGAATGGCAATTCTCCTGTGATTTATAATTCGAGTTACTTGAAGCAATGAGAGATTAAGCAGCATGCCCACAATCACACAACTAGTACAAAGGCAGAGCTTAACTCAGCTCTTCCTGACTTCAAAGCCAGACTATCCACTACATCAGCAGCCAATACATTGTGTGAGGTTGGTCAGAGCCCCCAGAAGGACAAGACTGCTAAGTGTTGCTTATAGAAACTGAGCTGGTTCTGATATTAATAATGATCTCACATTTATACAATGCTTTAAGGTTTATTAAAACATATGGTTCAAGGTTTATTCATGACACATGGGAGAGAAATCCAGCCTCTAAGCTAGGAATACCTGGATGGAAATCCCACTTCTGAGAATGTTATTTAGCCCAGAGGCTTCGGTTGTAAAAAAGGTACCAACCTGCATTGTTTCTTATACCAATGAAACCCTAGATCCAGTCACTATCCTCATTTCTATTTTAGAATTACAAAGTATTTTCCTTGTAACAACTTTTTGATGTGGAGAATACGTGTGTTATTATACCCATTTTACAGAGAAGACTAAAGTTCACCAGAATAAAAACAAAGTCACACAGCTAATAACTTTTGGAGCTGGCATTGAAATTAGATCCTGAAACTACACATGTGAGATATAGAAAGACAGAAAACTTTACCAGTTGTGTGGGTATGTGTGTCTGTAATAGGAGGACTAACGAATAAGGACTCAGTCCTTGGAGTTCCCCATTCCTGGTTTGTTAAACAGAGCACATACAATATTCTCTTCCTACTGCCAAGCCAAACGTTGGGGAGTCATTTCCTGTCCATCACTGACTATGAATGATGAAAGCTTTTCTAATTGGCTGACAAGCAAAAAGACCTAATGACTTTGAGAGGATGAGTCAGGGCTGAGCGTCCTTCATAAAAGCTTTGAACAATACTAACTAATAATAATAGCTAATACATAGGCATTGTGCTAAGCACTTTAAAATTATTTGATTCTCTCAACAACCCTAGTTGAGAGATGGGTGCTATTATTCTCTTCATTTTATAAAAGAGAAAATTGAACAATCCCTCCATCTTTTCCTTTGCTTTAGAGACTGAATTGCTGAGTAGAAAAGTAAAAAATAAAAAGTTATCGTGCATCTATGAATGTTGCCTCAGCTTCTTTTACATGTTTTTTTTTATTCTTTCTTGATTGTAGCTAAGTTCCCAAAGAAGGAATGATGCAAGCTACTTGTGAACTTCAAAAGATCAGAAGGACCATTAGAAATCTAACAAAGAGAATCAACAGCAAGGAAAGCACCAGAGCTGGAAACAGCAGCTGATTAGTCCAGTAAGGAGCCAGAACTAAGGAGTAACCTGCTTGATCCAGTCCTGTAATAAATTGAATTAAGAGTGGAAACACTGTCCTGCAAACAAAAGAAAGACTTATCCATTAGCAAAGTCATACCAAAAAAAAAATAAAAATAAAAAATAAAAAATAAAAAAAAAAACAGGCAGGAACTTCAAAAGCAGATAAAAAGACTCTCAGAGCAAGAAGATAACCATACATTTTCCTGTATAGGTGCTCCAATATTTTTAATGCTTCAAATTTGAACCCACTCTGTTCTAAGATTATATGTAAGAGGTAAGAATACCCAGTTTAAGGGGATGATTTTATAATTATCCTTGCTCTACCTATTTAATAAATGCACTTCTGCAAAAGTTAGTTAGCTTCAACTAATGATTGTTATTGTTATCAATAATAACACTCATTTCAGTAATGTCTGACTCCTTGTGACCACATTTGGATCACAAAGATTCTGGAGTGATTTGCCATTTCCTTCTTCAACTCAATTTTACCAAAGAAGAAATAAACAGATTGAGTTAAGTGACTTACCTAGGCTCACATGAATTGTTAGTAAGTGTCTAAGGCTCAGGACTCTAAACACTGTGACACCTAGCTACCCACCTATTAAATAAGCCAATCGACATCAACTGGCTAATTGAATTTGAGGATACACAGGATGGGAGTTTGTAGGTAATAATATTAGGAAACCCCAACCTCCCCAAGATTTCCCTTCAAATTCATAAGGACTGACGAGCCATCCTCTGAGGATCCAATATATCTGTGCAAGTGGGATTAGAATAGATTGTGAACTCTAGAGCAGGAGCTAGAAAACATACATACAAAAACACACATATCACCTGCCATAATAAGAGTGGGACATTTTCTTAGTAATTCTTGTTTTTCGGGTGTTTAAGGCCATAGTCAAGGAGCTTTTTTGAGAACCCTTTAAGATAAGCATAAGCATAGGCATACTGAAGCCAGTTCAAACTGGCTCACGAGAGCTGACTGCTAAATTTTCATGTGAGTATTTACACCTCAGAAACGAAAAAATGCTATAAATCAGGGCTTGCTTTATTGTTTTGTTGATTCTGAGACATAAGGAAGTGATGGAGAAGTTTTAATAATGAAGATTAAACTAAAAAGTGTGTACTTGTTTTCCAGAGAGTTGCTTGTTAAACATTTACCAGGACATTCCTGGTAGTTTGGCTTATTATCCTTATTTACAATTTTAAAAACCTAAGGGTCTGAGAAATGTAGTAGCTTGCTCATAATCATATAGTTAGTAACTATAGGAAGTAGAACTCAAATTAATGTCTCTGATTCATAGTACAGAAGTCTATTACATTAGAGGACACTATCTTTTTACATGCCTTAAAAAATAACTATTTTGAAATGCTTAACAAATAAATAAAGTCTATTAATAATATATATCATTACTGATTATCCCCTAGTTCCTGATAACACAGGCAATCATTCAAAAGATGTGGAAGATTAAAAATCAAAGATTCCACATTTCTAAGTGCATGTGTCCCCTTGCAGCCAAGCCTATAATCAGTCTCCTCTTGACTCTATAAAATTCTGCCTTCTTAATTCTTAATTTGACTTTCGCCAATCCATTTGACTTCTTTGAATCTGTATTTCTCATTTTTTAAGATGAAGTGTTTGGTGTTTGAAAAGGATAGGTCCAATATCTATTATAGTGCAAGGTGAGAGCTCAAATTTAAATTATCTTTTTCTAATAAAGTAAGATCATTGGAGATGTGAAGCTAAGGTTCCTTATGAAGATAACTGTTATTTTCATAAGATGAAGAAACAAAGAAGAATGTACTGACAATGTACTAGAGACATATAAATGATTCATTTGGATGTGACATTGCCCATCAAATTGCACTCTAAGGCATTAAAAACATTGTCAAGTTCCATATTTTCACTTGATTACATAGAATTTAAAATTCTGAAATGACCCTCAGTTTCAGAAAATGGCTTTCCTTTGGAAACAGACATTTCTATCATATTGTATTCTTCATTCCAGTTGTGTGACATGTACCTACCACCTTATCATCCCAGGATGTTAAGGCATCTCTTCTTGACTTCCTAAGTAAGTACCATACCAGAAATGCTTCTAAACAGGAGTGCTTAACCCCTGTGTCATGAAGCCCCTGTTGGCAGTCTGGTAAAATCAATGGATGCCTTCTCAGATTCATATTTTAATGCATGAAATATAAAAGATTAGGAAGAAAAAAATTATATTGAAATAAGGTTTTTACCTTTTTACAATCAGAAGACTTGAACATTAGACCTGTCTCTACTACTGTTAACTAGGGGATTACAGGCATGTTCCTTATCCTCTATGATCTTAAGTTTTTATAGAATTCTAAGTTTCTATAGAATAAGTTTTATATGTTTCATCATAATTATATTTCCTATCTCACTGAATTGTTGTTGCATGGAAAGTGTTTTATGACAATTACATGAAAAGAAATTCTTTCTGTCTGTCTGTCTCTGTCTCTCTGCCTCTGTCTGTCTCTCTGTGTGTCCTAGCTTGGAATTCAGAAAACATGATGAATACCTCATGTATTTTTTGAAATATCAAAAACATATGCATTTCAAAAAATGATAAAACCTCTTAGCTGTGAGCTCAGTTGGATGCTCCTCTTATATTTAAGAGACAAATGATAGACCTTGTGTTTACAAGTAGATTTTTAGTAAGTAATGAGTGTCGCTTAGAGTTAATCTTAGTTAACTTCAAATGGATGGCTTAATTGAATTTGTTCCTCCTTCTCTTGGCTCATTCTGAGTCACCATCTGCACTCCTGAGGGCTTGTTATGTCTCTGACCTCAGTCTGAGCCATCTGTTTTCTAACCTGGTTGGACATTTTTGAACCTGATTTGCTTTATATCTCACAAGCAATGTATAGTGCATATATTCCATGAGGAATTAACAGTTAAAATAGTGTTTGCAAGGAATTATCAAAAAAGTACCAATCAGGAATGCAAGACACTTAGGTCCAAGTTCAAGTTCAAGGTTCATCCCTAACTATGTGATCTGGGATGTAGAGACAACATGGCACAGTAGATAGCATGCTAGTCCTAGAGTCAGAAAAATCTGGGTTCAAATTCCTATTCCAACATTTAATAGGTTCAGAAAATAAGTCTCACAGCACAACAGCTCACCCTTGGGTCAAAGTCAAAGGGACCACAGCAAAAAATACAGAAAGGAGATTTCCAGACTCCATCCCTCTTATTGGTCTGTCTATTTGGCTAGAATTCCTGCTGCTTCCAGCCTTCTTGGACAGCTAGAGTTTACTGGAACACTACACAGCTGCTGTGTTAGACTACTTTTCTCAACTGTAAAATGGGGATAACAATAGTTTCTAGTATCTCCTAGGGCTATTGTGAATTTCAAATAAGAAATTTTTATAGCATTTAGCACAGAAATTGGAACATAGTAGGCACTTAATAAATATTTATTTTCTTCCCCCTTTTCCTAATACCCATTTATTTACATTTAAAGAAGAGTAGCTGGTGGGCATTGAAGTTGATAGTTATTACCTTGGCCAGTTAACACAGAAAGGATCTTCAGCAATGTGTGAGCATAATAGAGGAATTTAAACATTTGCACTCTTTGACATTATGCATACATAATATAATCACTATTAAGAGAAAAACTCTATCTTCTTATAATATGCATTAAGTTTTTTGCATAAATTGACCATATAATTGAGGATAAGCAAAAATTAATTCTAGCTATGGCATGATTTATGTTATGATCTGAAGCAGCTGTAAATTCATCAGACTAACACTACTAGCTCTTTCCCCTTTATGTAGGTTAGTAAAGATTAGAAAACAGTGTAATCATGTAAGATTGCATTATTGTGTCCTTTAATTTTCAAAACAAAATTAAAATCCTAAGATTATAGTTCCAAAGCTGGAAGGGACCTCAGAGACCTTCAAATCTAATTTCTCATTTTACAGATAAAGAATGTGAGGTTCAGAGAGGGAATATGGGAGGAAGTATGAATAAGAAGCAAAATTTAAACTCAGATCCTTTGAGTCCGAAGTCAGTATTCTTCCAGCTATGCAAAGTCAATAAACCTCAAGAGGGACCTCAGAGTTTACTTCATACCTGAATATCATCCCTTTCTATAGCACCACTAATAAATGGTCACCCAGATACTTCTTGAAGATTTACAATCAAGAGGAAATAGTTAATTCCCAGGATATTTTTAATAGCTCTAATTATGAGACACCAGATAGAGCATCACTTACAGACTCAAGATGACTAGAATTGAAATCCACAGACAGTAGCTGTGTGACTCTGGATATGTCACTTATACTTCTATCTACCTTTATTTATCCAACTGTAAAATGAGGGATAATACTAGCGCTTACCTCCCAGGATTACTATGAGGATCAACAAGATAATGTTTGTAAAATGTTTAGCACATTTCCTAGCACATAGTAGGAACATTTAAAATGCTTGGTCCAAGAACAAGTGTTTCTTTACTTCAAACTTGAATCTTTCCAATCATTGCTCCTACTTCTCTTCTCTCTGGAGCCCACCAGAATAGCTCTAATCCTTTTCCAGGTAATAACCCTACTTAAAGACACCTCCCAAGTCCTGCTTAAGTCTTTTCCTCTCCAGGTAAACATTCTTGTTCCTGGAATCATACATCCAGAGCTATAAAGGACCTCATGGATCATGAAGTCCAACTCTATTCTTCTTACAGCTGGAGAAACTTGGGCCCACAGAAGTAAGAGGCAGAGACAAGATCTAAACCCAAGTCTTTTGACCTAAAAATCATTGTTCTTTCCACCAAATTAATTAATAATTAATAGTTCTGTTGTCCAATCGGGTCTCCTCAGCCTCCAGTTCACCTTTACTGGGATTCATTTTAGCATGTCAAAAAGCATTCCTAAAATACACTGCCTAAAACTGAACACACAACTCTAGCTGTGACATCACTAGGGCAGTGACCAGCAGAAGAACCATTTCCCTCCTCTTGGACATTGTGCTTATGAGAGGTCAATCCAAGATGCTGTTAGCTTTTTTGGTCTCATTGTCACACTAAGAACTCCAGTTAAGCCTGGACTCCACCAGAATCCCAGCTATTTCTCAAATATTTGCCTAGCTACTAACCTGTACTGATTTTATCATTTCCCAAGTATGATACTCTCCTGCTTCCATAAAACAAAATGTTCCCCTTTCTATCCTTCCCAATGAGAGAATATGTATTTCCTCATAAGTTGCTTCAAAAGTAGAGTTAGCTTTCCTGATAGGATATTGAGAAGAGACTCCTCAATCATCCATGCAACATGCTGCCAGATGGAGCTTCATATTTTCAGAATATAAATTAGCTGGATTCTATGAAGGCGGCTGACAATGACTCACTAATATCAATACATGCTGAGGGATAACTGCATTGGTACAGCAATATCTCATGGGTAAATCTATACTTATTCTTTGCTTTTAAAATGAATTGTCTCTCAAATAGATTATTCATCTTCCAGCTACATCTCTGTGCCTCAAATCTTTAGAAAGAATAGGCAGAGGAAAGACATTGATTAGATTATAAGTATAATTTGGCGAGGGACTGTTTTGTTTTGCTTTGTTTTTATTTTCTGGAGTTTGAGTGGGGAGTGAAGGGAGCAAATATGTGGTAACGAGGAAAGAAGCAGGATGCTCCTAAATAAGAAGCTAAAATGAGAGGCTACAGACCTACAATCCCAGGTAAATAGTATCACATTGATAATGGCTAAAGCTAATCATTGGCAAAATTATGGAGACAATGAAGTTTATCCCCAAAACCCCAATCCCCCATTTCTTTGGTCTCTCTGAAACCCTTCTGCACATATCTATTAGCTTCATGATCATTCTTCCCATCCTTTTTTTCTTACCCTTTCCTTACCCAAACCACATTGTCCTTGGCAATTTTGTCTCAGTTTCCCTGTTTGTAATATAAAGATATTGATAGCACCTTCCTCCAAGGGTTGTTGTGAAATTCAAATTAGATATTTGTAAAAACACTTTATAAATTGTTAAGTGCTATACAAATATTAGCTATTATTATATCAGTCATTTATACCTTAATAAAAATCCAAGCTGCTGAGAAAGAGATTTTCATTTTAAGCTTTAGAATGGTAGAATAAAAAACGACCCCATTTAAATAAATTTTAGGCACTAATGATGGAGGTTTTTTAGGAAAGAAGTATCCTTAGAGCCTTGGAAATTTTTAAAATTATGGAATCCTAGAATGGGACTGTCAATCAACAAGCACTGTATTTTATTTTAGACAAATTTTATATTACTAATCTTAATGCTAGATGACATAGTAGATAGAGTACTAGGCCTGGAATCAGAAAGACCAGATTTCAAATCCAATCTCAGATATTTAGTATCTAAATAAATCACTTAATCTGTTTGGTTCACTTTCCTCTTCTATATAAAGAGCTAGAGAAGGAAATGGCAAATTACTACAGTATCCTTGCTAAGAAAACCCCAAATGGGGTCCTGAAGAGTTGGACATAGATTAAACAATTAAACAACACTCTTTATGTAATTTTGTGTTCATTACAGCTAACTTAGCTGATAGCATCACATTTCCCACTTTCATGCTTTTGCAGAATCTTCTAATCATATATGAGATAAACTCTCCTCTCACCTCCACCTTTTAGAATTTTCTAGCTTCTGTCAAGAATCAGCCCTGGTTCTGCTTCTTCTATGAGTATTTTCTAGATCGCCAGCATCCTCAATATACTTAATGCCCTCCTCCTAAAATTAATTTTTTACTTTTAAGTTATTGTAAATCAAATATGAATATATTGTTTACTCCTATAAAATATAAGCTCCTTGAGGACAAGAGCCTTTTTACCCCTTGGCCAGTTAGATGATATAATGAATAGAGTACTCATAGAGCTTAGGAAGATCTAAATTCAAATACAGCCTTAGACACTTCTTAGTTGTATGACTCTTGGAGACTCACTTAATCTCTATTTGCCTCAGTTTCCTCATTTATAAAACAGGGATAATAGAAGCACTTATCTAACCAGGTTATTGTGAGGATCAAATGAGATAGTAATTGTAAAGGCACTATATAAATTCTAGCACTTAGTAGTAGTAGTAGTAGTAGTAGTAGTAGTAGTAGTAGTAGTAGTAGTTTCTCCAGTTCCTAGAGCAGTAAACTACCTCTAGTCCTTAATAAATTCTTGTGGAATGAATTAATACAGAAATAGTAAGCCTGATTTTTTAAGGTTTTCCCACATATTTTAGTCAAAATCTGCTTCTCTGCACCTTCTACTAATTGCTCCTATTTCTTCCTTCTCAATGAAAGTAAAATAACTTAAATCCCTAGGCACTTTATAATGCTTCAAATATTTGAAGAAAATCATTGTGAGTATTCTGTCTTCCTTTTTCCATGCTAAATATCTCCAATTCCTTAATTATTCTTGAGTTAATATGATTCTAAGTCCCCTCATTCTAGTTACCATGCTCAGAACATAATCCAATTTGGTTTCCTCAATTGCATCATTTTCTGACTTTTCAGATGGAAAAATTTATATCTTTCTGGTCAATCAAAGCTTCCAAGGTAAAAGAAAGAAATTCCAAACATTTGATGCAGAGAGTTAATAAAATCTGAGTTGTTGGCAGGACTCGTGGTTTTTATTTCCCTCTTCTTAACAAGCAGTTGTTTCGTTCTTATTCCCATAAGCTCTCCTATATTTAATAGCTCTCCTATGTATTCCAATACTATTCTAACTAGACCTTTGGGGCCATTTTGGAGCATATATTCTCAGAAAGCATTCATTAATTCATTATTTAAGAATGCATTCCTTTGAAAAGAGTGTAACGGTGATGGACATGATTTAGAACTAAAATATTACCAAAAATTAAAATGACTTTATTATCCATGCTGGATTCATTTCAGATTAACTCTGTGTTATAAGATCATCAACTTGTTAAAGCAAAGGTTATAATTAACATCAAACCAAAGAAAAGATAAAGGATAAGAACATGATATGATTTCAACTATAGCAATTATCATCTGTCCTATTCAAAAGTACTATTAATGCCCTATACACACAATAGGAAATGGATAAAAAAAAAAAAAACAACACAGAGAAGCATTGTTTTCTGAGGGCCAAAAAAGAATCTAAAACCATGTCATCTACCAAATTCTGTGGTAAATGCCAAGTAGACAAAGAATCTACTGCCTTTTATCAGTAGTATCCTAGAATTTTGAAGTTGAAAGGGACCTCAAACATTAATCTAGGCCAACCCATACCTGAAAAGGAATTCCACCTGCAACATACCTAATATGTCACCATCAAAACTTTTTTTTGAAAACTATTCCATTCCAAGGGGAATCCTATTGCACCCATTCTACTTTTAATTAACTGTAATCATTCAAGTCTAATTTCATCTTTTTGCAACTTCTACCCTCTGCTCCTAATTCTTCCTAGGGGCAAATAGAACAATTTGAATCTCTCTACCGGGGAACATTCTTTCAAATACTTAAAATAGATATCATCCAAACTTTTATGTGCAATTACATGAAAAGCTCACTGAGTTTATCAGCATATATACATATATATATATATATATATGTATATATATATATATATATCTGACACATTATAGAGACAATAACCTATGTTCAAAATAGTTAGTTGATATAGTGGATAGAGTGGCAGGACTGGATTCTAGAAGATCTAAATTAGATCCACTCTCAGATCCTTACTAGCTGTATAACTTAAGTAACTCCTGTTTGCCTCGGTTTCCTCATCTACAAAATGATCTAGGGAAGGTAATGGCAAGCTTCTTCATTATCTTTGCAAAAAAAATCCCAAATGAGGTCACTAAGAGTTAGACACAGCTGAAATAAATGAATAGCAAAAACAAAACATTAACACAAAGAGGATTTACTCAATTATAATTGAGAAATAACATAGTCCTTTCAACAATATCAGACCACTCCTTGAAAGAAAGAAAAAAATATAATATACAAATATTTGTGTATATATACACCTATATTTTATGTGTGATGAGTACTTTTTATGATGAGTACTTTTTAGTGATGGTATAAGATTATGAATCACAAAATATTACAATCTATAAAGACTAAAAAATTATTAGTGGTACAAATAATGGAGAACTATATGGCATATATAAATAAGCTTAACTATATGGCAAGTAAAAATCCCAAGAGACAAAATTTCCAAGTATTAACCATCAATTTATTAACTAGGCTAGTCAATAATCAATAAATTGATGGTTTATCTCAGAAACCAAAGATGCGGGGTTGTACATCATTTTAAATGTCCCACTGTCTTCATGATGGCACACTATAGGGCTCTCCCCTGACCAGGAAAAGGCCACTTAAGGAGATGGGTTAAAAATTCTTCAGTCATCTTGCTCAGTAGACTCCAGATATCAGGGTGCCCTGACCTGGTTTAGTTTCTCTTTCATGATCTCTTTCCCCCAGGGAAGGACCTCCTCCGAACTAGATCCTGTTTATGTCTTAAATAGAAGTCAGTTTTCCAGTTGGATAGATTACAATGCCTTGAGCAAACTTGAGATACTACTAACATTATTTGGCCAGGGAGGGCATCTCTCTAAGTTAGCCTTTTTATAGAGAAGGGAATATTACAAATTATTATTATTAATCAAATGGCACAGCATTAAATTTTATTTCTCTTAAATATATTACTAATTATGATTTGTACATAATTTATTGCAGAAGAAAAGTAATACAATAAATGTATAATTGGGAAATGAATTGGGCAGCAAGAGTAGAAGAAAAGAAATTGGCAAACCAAGTGCTGCACTGATACCCACTGGAGGAAGGCTTCCAGAATATTGGGAAAAATCTTTAAGGAGGACTGTTGGGAAAACAAAAATAGCAGAGTGAAACAGGCATTTGTTTCTGTCTCAGTCCTACTTCTCTCCAACCTCTAAGCAGCACTTTAGCATCTTCTTACTTTGGATTGTTTAGGTTTCTATTCTGGTTTCTCTATTTTGAGCCTCCTCCAAGAAGTTCATTATTGCCCTTTATTTGATTTTTATCCATTTGTAAAGCAATTCTTTGGCAACCTCATGTCCTCATGACTCACAGCCACTACAAAATGGATAGATCATTGAATTTGAAATCTAAAGGCCTAAATCAAAATCCATTCTTTCACTTGCTTTCTATGTGAACCTAAGGAGGTACTTACCTTTCTAAAAGTCAGTTTCCACATCTCTGAAAGGAGGAGGCTAGACTACATGACCTCAGCATTCTTTATCAGATCAAATGTAAATTCTAGGATACCATAAGCCTATCTGTCAATGTTAACACTAGCCCTTACTGACATCTAAGGGGACAGGACAATCTTAAGAACATTAAACTCTCATATAAAAATGAGTAGGAATTCTCTTTCCCATTGAAACATCCCATTTCCTCCTTTTTTTCAATCAAAAAAATCCACTATTACCAGTCTCTCAGTTCACTGTAAGCTCTTTGAAGGCAGGAACAATTTTGAAATTCTCTTTGTAACCTAAGTGCCTACTACACTGTCTAGTATAAGTTAATAATTCCTTATTGAATTGATTTAAATGACATTGACTCTCCTTTTTTGCTGGCCATTTCAATAGCTATGCCTTTAAACTTCATTCCTCCTTCTAACTTATAAAATCTTTATTCAGCATTATGGTTGTCTCTTTTCTCTATAGAAGCTCCCAACTTGAACTCTCTGCCCTATAATGTATAGTCTCTCCCAAGTGATACTATTAAAAATCACTTTTTTTTCCTACTCAACCCTATAAGTGATCTTTCTCCTTGATATCCTTTCCTGACTCCTATTTTTAAATTCATAGCATTCATTTCAAGCTTCCTTTCCTTACCTTAAAGACTGTAACATGAAAAAAAAATAATAACTTTTATCTATCTCTCTGTTCTTATCTTTTTTCTTTCATGAATAGCCCTTCTTTTTCTTCTCAATCTCCTAGGATTATTATTAGAAAAGATAGTTATGCATTTATATGGTGATGCATATAAGAAAAGGGTTTATTAATTATGTATTGGTTATTCTTCACACTATTTTAATCAACTACTTGAAAGGTTATCCTGTGAAAGTGGGATGTGTCTTATTTAGTTGGGTTTCAGAGGACAGAACATGGAGCTATGATTGGAAGTTATAGACATAGCTTTCAACTCTGTAGGAGGGGAAATTCATAATAAGTGGAGATGTCCCAAAATGGAATCCTTCATCTTAAGTAAAAGTTAGCTCCCTGTCACTGAAAGTGTTCAGAGACTAGATGGTCACTTTTAGGTAGTACTATAAAAAGAATTCAAATTTCAGGTAGCAGTTGGACTAAATAGCTTTCAGGAGCCTTTCCAACTCTGAGATCATGTGTCTCTGACAAGGTCATGATATTTCATTTCTTTTCTGTAGAGCAATATAACACAGCTAGTTCCACATATCCCTTGGAAGAACATTGGGAATAATCTAGCCTTAAGTCCTAGGTCTTCTTCCTAGTTATCTCACTATACTACTTACAGTTATCATCATTCTCATTTTTCCTCTATCAGCACTTCTACTCTTCATGGTTGTACTGATAAATATTTAACAAGTGACTCTCCCCCAAAAAATGTCCCTTACATGCTTTTAAGCTTAGTTTGCACTATTAACATTTTCTCTATAACTTTTCTAAATCTAGATAATCAACAAAATAAATCAAGCCCCATTGTGTAGTGTTTGATGACGTCTAAGATATAAAAGCTTACGCTGAAAATTTAATAACTGGTTCTTGCTGGTAGGAGTGAACTCCAGTCCACTCTTGACTCTGTCTGGAATATATGATGTAGATAGATGTAGATGCCCATCAGTAGGTGAATGGTTGAATACATCATGATAAATTAATGTAATGAAATATTATTGTTCTATAGGAAATGATGGTCAAGCTGATTTCAGAAAAGTCTGGAAAGATCTACATAAATTGATGCTGAGTGAAGTGAGCAAAACCAGGAGAACATTGTACACAGTGACAATAAAATTATGCAATGATAGACATGTTTCCAGAGCTAGTTTGTCCCGTTTTAACTTCCTGAAGATTGATCCTGATTCAAGAATGTTATCATCTTCATTAGAACAGTACAAACCAATGTGGAATTCACCCATCTGGGCTCATATTCATTCATCGCTCCTACAATGACAAATCCAATTGGAAATGATAACAGGCTTTTATCACTCACATTTCTATAGCACTTTGCATTTTTAAAGTACATTATTCACAAAACTTTAAGTTGTAATATAGGTAGCACAAGAGAGGACTGATTAAACCTTTTCAAAGATGTTGAAATTGAGGTTATAATGAGAGACTTGAATCCAGGTCCTCTGACTTTGAACCCAGTGATTTTCCCTGTGATGGTTTTGAAATAATGATATGATTCTTCTTGAATCCTCCAAAAGAAAGGAAACTATCTTCTCTCCCCAAATGGGGAACATACAGCCTTCAAGACTCACAAAATCATTTGCTAAGATGACTACAGGAAAGGAGTTAAAATCTAAGTAAAATAACCTGCCACTGATTGATTTCTATAAGCACATAATTTTGTATGGCCTACAAATGGGCCTGTGCAGAAAAAATTTTCCCCCTCTCTAGACCAAATGATGAACTTCAATGTTAAAAAGTGTGTGGGGAGTAAAGAGAGCATTTCATAGGTAGCAACATTTTCCATGTAATCAATAACTTGTTTTTTTTTTCATTTATCAGCATCTCTTTTGCTTGTGTCTCTAGTTCTAAACTCTTCACCAGCTATTTCTTTGATTCAAAGAAGGTAGCATCCAGATCTATATCCATTTAGTTGGATATAAAGTTGAGGACTACATAACTTTTAACATATCTGCAACTCATTGTTCTAAAGTGAATCTGATTCATCTGGCACAGTATGCTTTCAATCCATTCTATGCAAAGAGCAAACAGTGATGATCCCCACTGTTCAGACCCTGTTCAATGTTTTTCACATTAGTCTAACTACCCTTTTAGATGTCTATAACTACCAATTCTGTGGTTCTATTTCATCAAATTTAAATCATTTTTGTGCCTTTTAAGGCACAAAACAGGCATTTAAGGATCATTCTCATACCAAAAACCTGAATAAAAAAATTACATTTTGTCATGAAGAGGAAGGGTAGGACCATAAAGCAGTAGTTTATATACAAAAACTATGATAGCCAAAGGATATGAACAGATAATTTTTAGATGAAGAAATTTAGATGAAGAAGATGGACTTGGCTCTTTTCAACAACAGCAAGGTGATTCAAGCCATTTCCTATGGTCTTGTGATGGAGAGAGCCATCTGCACCTAGAGAGAAAAGTGTGGGGACTGAGTATGGATCACAACATAGTATTTTCACTCTTTTTGTTGTTATTTGCTTGCATTTTGTTTTCTTTCTCATTTTTTTTTCCTTTTTGATCTGATTTTTCTTGTGCAAAATGATAATTGTGGAAATATATATATAGAAGAATTACACATGTTTAACTTAGATTACTTGCTGTCTAGGGGAAGGAAGGGAGAAAAAATTGGAATACATGGTTTTGCAAGGGGTTTGAAAATAACAAGCTTTATTTAAAAAAAAAAAAGAACTATGACAGACACTGGTTCAATAGATAGAGGACTATCCTTGGAGCCCAGAAGGCCTAGATTCAAGGTCTGCTTCTGACACATACTTCCTCTGTGATTATGAACAATTATTTAATCATTCATTTCTTCAAATAGCCTTCTGAGACTATAAATTACAGATAAATTGCCACTCTGAATCAATGCAAGGAGTTTCTATACCAGGCTTGCCCAACACTGATTAAATCACAAGACTAACCTCTTCCTCTCTCAATCCCTCTCCAAAATAAAATAGAATTGTAGCAACTTAGAGAAGTTGCTCAACCTCATTTGAAATCTCAGTTTTCACATCTGTAAAAGATAGATAATCAATTCTACTTTTTATGTGAAAAACATCAGAGAGGTTTGGTAAATTTTTAAATCAATATTAGTCATTAATATGACATGAAAGCCAGGAAATTTAATTTGATGAATTCATAGAAGTACAGTGTGGAACCAGAATGTGGATGTCACATTTTACTCTGCCCTGGTCAGATGAAAAGAGGAAAGTACTCAGTTTATTTATACATTCCCCACTTTAAAAGAAAGTTTAACAAGGTGGATCACACCAAAGGAGGGCATAAGAAGGAAGGGACCAGAAATTGTCATTTTAACTCTATTTGATAACAATTAGTCAAAGGAAATAGGGATGTCCTGATGAAAAAGAGGAAGTTTAGAGAGAAATATGATTATTGTTTCCAAATATTTAAAGAATTTTAATTGGGAAGAGATATAAGCTTATTCTATTTAGTTCTGGAGCATAAGACTGAGACTAATAAGTGGAAATGTTAGAGAAGAATTTTAGCTCAAAATAAGACCATTTTAACATCCGTAGCTTTAAGAACACTAATCAATGCAGTGAGCATCCATGATTCCAAAGGACTGATAAGAGAGCATGCTATTTATCTCTTAAAAGAATCTCAAATTATAGACAGACAGTTAGGCAGACAGACAGACCAATCTATCAATCTATCAACCAATAGTTGTATAGATGCATATGTCAGCTAACTGGTGCCCATGAATAGAGTGTCAGACTTAGACCCATTTTCTTCAGTTCAAATCCAGCCTCAAATATGTACTTGCTGTGTGATTCTGGATCAGTCATGTGTGTGTGTATGTGTATGTTTATTTACTTTTTTAAAAAACTACACCAACTACGAATATTCATTAAAAGAAATTTGTTTTACTTTGGGGCTAAGGGGAGAAGAAAACTAGATTTCTGTTCATTAAAAAATTTAAGTTAATTTCAAAACCAAACAAAAAGAAGAAAAGAGCATCAATGAATTATTTTGTAAAATATAAGTTGGCAGGAGAAAGTTAAGAAAGAAAAAAGACAAGCTAGGCAGTTTTGTTACTTTTTTGTGAAGAAAAAATACTTAGAAGGTCAAATTGTACCAAATAGTCATATTTTCATAGGTATTGAATGATGAAATGTTCATGCTTATTTATGTTCATTGAGTTCACATTTAAAAAAACAATTATAAATATTTAACATTAGGGCAGACTGCTTTATAAAGTAGTGAGTTCTTCATGATTGAATCTATTCAAATAATGGCTAGAGATGATTAGTCAGGAATGTTGCAAAGAGAACAAACACTTCAGGTAGGATTTGAGCTAGATGATTTCTGAAGTCCCTTTAACTTCTTGGATTCTGTGTGTCATAAACATCCACTCTCATTTCTGGTGAAAAGAACAACATCTTCCAAAAGTTACCAAGAAAAATTAGTCCCTTAAACAATTATATTTTAAAATTAAAATATGGAATAGTTTGCCTTATTTCAGGGACCTGACTAAATCTCAGTGAGATGCACTCTGGAATACTAAGATATTTCTGCACTAACCTGACTTCCAATTTGACTCTACTTGTCCATTCCAATGTTCATAAATGACATTATTAATAAGCCACTTGTGTGGCTTATTGTACATCTTTTATTAGTCAGGTGTGATTACTAATAAAATGGTTAATGCAATTAGAGCAGTGTCACTAATGTACCAAAGTGGCATGTTAATTTAGCCCATTGCAAGGAAAACAGGTCAAGCGGAACATAGTAAATTACAGCATTCTGCCATGACATTGATGTTTTGAACAATGCCATTTCATACTCCTCCTAAAGGGTTTGAATCTAAACAGCGTTCCCAATTTGCTTCCATTAGCCAAGTTAACAAACAAAAATGACTGCCAAAGTGTACCTAATTTACAATAATGATAAGGACAGTCATCACTGATTAGAAAATTGTGTGTGGGGATGTATACACTGATAAAAATGGGGTGTAGAGCAGACAGACTGAGGAGGAAAGTCTGTTTCCTATGCCAAAAAAAAAAAAACCTAACCCTGAGTTCCTTGTTTGTTTGGACACATTCATTCTAGCTATAATTAGTTCCTGCAGAAAAAATAATAATAATTAGCAAACAGCTAATTTTTCCATCCTCTGATTTTATGAGAAAAGGTCTGTTGGTGTTTGATAAGGCCTGAGAATATGCTGGTAAACAAGCAATAGTAATGAAGCTTGACATCTCAAAGACTCTTCCCTAGCCAAAGATTTCTTTTGTCAGAAATGGGCACAATTATTATTATAGTTGATGTAGTAGTAGTAGTAGTAGTAGTAGTAGTAGTAGTAGTAGTAGTAGTAGTAGTAGTAGTAGTAGTTGTTGTTGTTGTTGTTGTTGTTGTTGTTGTAGTTGTAGTAGTAGTAGTAATAGTAGTAGTAGTAGTTGTTGTTGTTGTAGTTGTTGTTGTTGTTGTTATAGTAGGAAGAGGAGGAGGAGGAGGAGGAAGAGAAAGAGGAAGAATAGTAATAGTAGTAATAGGAGGAGGAAGAGGAACAGGAGAAAGAGGAAGAAAAGGAATAGTAGTAGTAGTAGTAGTAAAAGGAAGAGGAACAGTAGTAGTAATAGGAGGAAGAAGAGGACTCCACTTGCACTACATGAAGACAATTATTAATTAAATTAATTAATAAAATTAATTAAAAGGATATTAGCAAATTCCTAGATCATGGCATTCATTTTATATTTGAGGAAACTTGTTGGGATTACTAGGTGAGAACTCGGGTTGTCTGGATAGTGACAAGGTGAGAATTCAGGTTGGGCAATTACAAGGTGAGAACTCAGGTTGACTTGATGGAAGGAGCAGGCTCATTGGCTGAGGTGGTTCTTCCCAGAAGCCCTTGCATTATCCCACGCCCATTCTCTGGGAGAATAAAAGAGAGGACTCCCAGAGATAGAAGAGGACTCTGCATTACATCTGGCTTGACGCAGCTCTCTGCAGGAAGGGAAGTTGGCTCTCTGAAGGAAGGGAAGTCACTTCTCTGGACAAGAGTTAACAGCAACTGCCTGGAGACAACGGTTCGCTACAAGAAGAAAAATCTGTCTGAGAGATTTGAGTAGACACAGCAGATCTCTTCCCAGAGAGCGATCCGGCAGCTTCTGGAGACAACAGCTCGCTACAGAAACTGAAGCTCTGAGGAAATTAAGAAAAGGGGAAATGAATTATCCAAGAACACACAGCTAGTTTGTGACATAGATAGAACTCAAACCCAGTGATTCTGATTCTGACTTCATTATTCCTTCTGCTATATAGTCCTCACAACAGTCCTATGTATTATGTAGATGGTTTTAATATCAAGATTTCTCTGTTAGACTTACTTGTCCATTATTTTTCAAAGCATAGAAATTACCCTGATTTCTCAAGACCTAAGCCAGGGTGTTAGTCATAGTTTTAAAATTATAAATATGAAGAATAAAAAGCTGCAAGAACATGTGAAATGATGCACAGTGAAGTAAAAAGAGTCAGGAAAACAACATGTATAAATAAAAAGAACAACCTTTCCCCACCCCCCCAAAAAAAGAAAACCAATCAAGCAATTAACATTATAAGGTGCCTACTATGTGTCAGATTTGTCCTAAATCCTGGGAATATATAAAGGAGCAAAAGACAGTACCCAATCTCAAAAAGCTTACAATTCAATGGGAAAGAAACTGAATGTTTTGTAATTATAATGTTATCAAGAATGCTAGGCATGGAGATGATCCTGCACAAAAAAACAGAGATAGGAGATAAAATGTCTTGTATAAGAAACAGCAGCTAGACTAGTTTGAAAAGATCATAAAGTTTGTGAAGAAGAGTAATGTGTAATAAGTCCGTAAAGACATTAAGGACAAAATTTGGAAAAGACTTTAAATCCCAAACTACAGACAATAGGGAGTTATTGGAAGTTTTTAAAGAAGGGGGTAACAAAACCAGACTGGTACTTTAGGAATATCACTTTGGTCACTCTGTGAAGGAAGTATTGAAGAGGAGACTAGATTTGAGTCAGACACCTCAACCAGAAAGCTGTTACAACAGTTATGTTAGAAGGAATAAGTATCTGAATGAGAAGAGCGGAAAGAAAGGGACAAAGAGGTGTTGTAAAAGGAGAATCAACAAACCTGGCAGCTGACCGAAACTGTGAGATCAAAAAGAGTGAGATATCAAAGGTGACTCTCGGATCACCAAAAATTATCAGAAATATGGCCTTCAACAGAACCTAATCATGTCCTCATAGAATATAATTTTCTCAAGAGCAAGAACTATCATCTCTTTGTCTCTATAACTCAAAGCTTGATACATATTGTACAATTAAATCAGTATTTCACAATTAATTGATCAATTGGCTAAACAGGGAAGCTAGAAAGAATAAAAACAAGTGCTAACTTGGTTTCCTTTATTTTAACTTTATTCTAGTTTCACAACTAAGTGCTTTTCTCTCTTCTTGACCTACGGTTTCTGTACAGCGAGCATGTGTATGTATGTGTGTATCAAAACTATGAAACAATATTGATTTTTCCATATATTTCAAGCAATTATATTATGCCATTCTTTGGTAATAGCTGCATAATTCTCCCACTGGGAGAGTGGTTTCTATAATCACACTTGATGATTTCTTGCTATAGACTTTCTACTTTATGTACGGCTTTTCATTATCAGAAATCAGATTAGATGAAAGAAGTTTTTAGAAAGAAAGGCCCTAAAAACAATAAATCTAAAGAAGAGGATTTATTCCAAGTGAAGTGTAAGAAAATCACTGTGAGAAATAAACCGTTTCAGAGCAATGGGAAAAGTACCAGAATTACAATCAGAAGTCCTAGATTGGAAATTCATCTCTACTATTTTGTAGTTAAATGATCTTGTCAGTTAGCCTTTTTCTGTACCACATCTTACTCATCTGTAAAATGGAGATAAAAATACTTCTTCATAGGGTTGGTAGGTATAGTGAACGCAGTTTTATGGGTACTAATGTGTTTTGTTTTTTAAACCTGATACAATTTGGACCCAACCAGTCTCTGCAGCCTCCTTGGACATAACTTTTCTTCCTGAACTCTCTGATCTACCCAAGCTGGCCTTTTCTCTGTTCTCATACGCTGCACTCTATCTTCCATCTCTTTGTGCCTTTCTTTGTATATTCCTAGAATTCACTCCTACTTCATCATGGCCTTATAGAGTCTTTTCCTCCTTCAGGATGTTGTTCAAACCCCATTTTCTACTTGAAGAAATTAAGAAAATTCCCCCAATTGCTAGTAGCTCCACTCTGTTCCTCCACCACTATCAGGAAGGAAGGAAAAGACAAAAAGAAACAAAGAAAGAAACTAATGCTGTATAACTAAGCATTATAGTATAAGGAAAAGTTATAGACACAAGAGATGGAATGACATGTATAAGATAATATTTGGAAAGTATTTAGCCCATATTAATGTTGGGCCCATATTAAACGCTTGATAAATATTTGTTCTCTTCCTCTTTTTCTTCTCCTCAAGGCAAATCACATTTTATTTATGCCTATCCATCCCAAATGATGCTAGTAAATTTCCAAAGCAAAAGTCCACACCACTGAGAGGTGGCAGTGGGGATGTGGTATTATCCAAAATTCTGGAAGCTTTCTTCAATTTCTCAGGACATTGCAAGGACATTGCAAATTGAACACTCTCATTGTCTATCTGTCATCCTCATCTTTGACATGTGACTGTCTTCTCTTCCTCCTGCCCTCCTTCAGCATTCCTTGATTACATTAAGCAGCCTATTTACACCCACTATGCACCTTTCCATTGCCCTTTGTAAGGTACTTATTTTTAGCACTTTGGAGTCAATTGTATTCCAAGACTTGTTATACTGGTGGAATACTAATATCAAAAAGATGGACCTTTGTTTTCACAGAAAATTTAGGATTAGTAAAAGAGTTTTATAATTTTTTCAAAATAATACCTCTCTCTCCTCCTCCTATACAATTTTATACCCAATTTACTGTCCATATGTACTGACTTTTTCAGATATACATACTATTTACATAAGGAAATAGGAGGTAAAATCTTCAATTTACTAACAGTAGGCAGGGTATCTAAAAATGAGGTTGTGACACATAGAGTAACATCATAGAACTGTGAAATCTTAGAGTTGGAAGGTATCTCAGAGACCATCTAATCCAATCTGGATTCTTCTCTTTTAACAAATCGTAATCCAGCCACATTTGCTAAAGCAATTCATTCAATTTTGGAAGACCTCTAAATTTCTCCTTAATATAAAGTTAAGTAATGTAATTGCTTACTGCTCTTCAAAATGGCTTGATTGGTGTCCCAATTTTCCCTCATTATCTCCAATATTTGTCATTTTACCCTTCTATCATTTTAACTAATCCAATAAATATGAGATGGTATCTCAAAGTTATCTTAATTTAAATTTCTCTAATCAATAATTATTGGGATGGCACTAGGTAGATTAATTTAGATAGAATTATTATTTTTTTTATTTTGGCTCAGCCAACTCATGAACAAATGTTTATAAGTAATTTTATAATTAAGTTCATATATTTCCTAGGTTTGTTGGCACATACTGATGCTAGTCTTAAAAGAACTTTTAACTCTTTTGCATCCATATTCCCAGTTATTTACTCTTGCTTAATCACGTATATAATAATATGTCTCTTGGAACATTATTCTAGATGGCTAACTTTTAATAATAGTTGGCAATTATATAGTACTTTAAGTCTTCAAAACTACTTTAAATATATTATATTATTTCATCCTTACAACCAACTAGGATGGAGGGGGTGAAAATATCATTTTTTTCCCTTTTTTGCAGATGAAGAAAATGAGGGTTAAGTGAATTTCCTGTGGCCATGTGATTAGTACATGTCAGTAATGGAATGTAAACCTAGGGCTGATTGCAAGTTTATCACTTTGTTCACTATAAAATACTTCATTTCAGTTTTCTGAATGGCTAAGTACTTGCTTCTTATAAGCATTAAATGTACATTTTTTTAATTACCTTAAATAACCTACTTTTCCTTTACTTTCCAACCTCAGAATTCCATAAGTCCCTGGTATTGGTCCCTTCATTACCATATTCTGCCTCTAATTTGTTATCTTGCCTACTAATATCACAGAATTATGAGATCTCACAATTATTAGTTAATTAGCCATGGACAATTCATTTAGCAACTCTTAGCTCCAGCCTCTTCATCTGTAAAAATCTCAATTTATTTTCACTGTAAAAATATTATAACTCCTCTATCCTGTTTCCCAAACAAAAGTGTAGTCTCTTAAGGGTAGTTCTCATTCAAGGAGCAGTTATTCAATAAATTTCACTGTTTTTTGATGGTAGTGGTGATAATAGGTTAGGAAATGATCCCTATAATCTTCCAGCTAATAATAATAATTTATATTATTTTAAAGTAATTTATTCATCTTATTTCTAAAGGGAATCATCTAAGTGCGAATTAGGGATCTGAGGTCCTAGTACAATCTCTGTCACCAAACAGCTATCCCATCTGCTTCCAACTATGTTTTACATCCCATTCAGACATCCAACCCAGGCATTTTATCATCAGTCCTGCTATAAGTGCACACAACTCCCCCTGAAATTTGTCTGGCACATAGTAGGTAATTAACAAATATTTCTTCATTAATTTATTAATTCAATTACATGTCCTTATGCAAGTAACTTCCCCTCTCTGGGTCCCATCTTTCCCATCTGTAAAAGGAGGATGTAGATTATGTGATTAGCATTTGATTGTGCGATCAGTTTTCATGATGCCTTATGGTTCTAACATACAGATTCTAAAATGGCAAAGATCCTCCTTATTTCCATTACAGCTGTTGGTGAATTAAAATAATTACAAGATCCCTATGAAAACTACCCTGACCCATTCAACATTCACATCCAATATTTGCTGTTCAGAGAGCACACTCATCTTATGGATAATCAGCATTAAAATCAAATATAATTTTGGGCTCAACAAGTCTCAACTTTGTACCAAGTGGTTGAGTCTCTTGAGGCAGCTGCCTGGTGCTTGACATTTAATTTAAAAACCATGGAAGCATGATAGAAAACATCTCTATATGGACAGTGAGAAGGCAGCAGAGCATTTTATTTGATATGGTAGATTTCTTCGCTTTTATTTTCATATTTTAATAAGTTCGACTCATGAAAGCATAATGAAAATGGAAAGATCAGTTATCATCTGAATGCATGGACATTCAAGGATCTCGATTTAAAAAGCCATTGCCTCCCAGAGTCTTCCTACAAAGATGCAAATTAAAATGATAAAATTGCCTAAACTCTATGCTGGTTCCCAGGAGAAAGTGATCAGACTTAAATGCCTCCAGTAAGTTAATCAGTAGAACAGAATGTAAGTGTGAGATGCTCCATCTGAAGCAACTTCATATTTCATTAGAGTAAGCACACCTGGCAGGTGGAATTGAAATTAGAAAGTAATGTCTTGGAGAGCAAAAGGCAGAGATCTCACTGTTAATGAATCTCTCTTCAAAGCCTCTTCATGAGGAGGGTATCCATTCACAAGCATAACATTCACATAGTATTCATTTTTTTTTTACTCAGTGTGTCTAACATGAAAAATATATTGTTCATAAAAATTCCCTTGGAAGTGAGGGATGTGTTGGTTATGCTTTAATACACCATATTTGCATTGCTTAAGGCAAAAGAAATGTGCCTCTAGTCTACCTTTCCACCCACAAGGGTTCTAGCCCTTCAGAAGAGTACGAGAAACAAAGTAGCTGCATTTATTTACCCACCAGTTCAGAAAGGTGAGTTATACTCAAAACTCCTCAAAGATAATTCATCTTAATCATATTCTCTGCTCATGCCATAAGACACTATGTTGAGCCATAAGGATATGAATAGAAAAAGGTGGGGGGGATATGCCTTCCCTCAGAGAGCTTACCTTCCCATTTCTTCTGATCTATTTATTCTTTAGCCACTCCAGAGAAAAAGTAACAGCACTAATCTGGAGCTAACTCTAGTACCATTTTACTGCCATATGGGACTTGGCTGTAGCACTATTCACTCTCTCCCTCACAAGAAAGACTCATATCCATTCTCCTCAATTCTACTCCATCTAAATCATATTCTAATCTGGCCCACCTTTTATTGTGCCCCCTTGGAATTCCTGTTCTACTACTGGCTTTATCTCCTGGTTTTCATAGAGACCTGCTTCTTCAGTCATGATACTACCTCCCTATTCCTCCTTTCTAGCACTAATTGTTTCATAGTCTTCAAGATACTAGTCCTGGAAGGAGAGTAAAAATATTCCTCACTTCTCACTGCAACTTCTTAACTTTCCCTTTACCACCATGTTTCAGAAACAGGAAGTTCACAATATTAAAAATTTCTAGCTAATACAGATTATGATAACTGCTATGTACAGATGGCGAGATCATTCTTCTTTTCTTAAGTAGTCCTATACCATGACAGAGCATTTGGCCTGGTATCAGAAGATTCCTTTTCCTGAGTTCAAATCTGGCTTCAGACACTTATTAACTGTGTGACTTTGGACAAGTCATTTAACCCTGTTTGCTTCAATGTCTTCATCTGTGAAATGAGCAGGCAAAGGAAATAGAAACTCCAGCTTCTTTGCCAAAGAAAACCCCAAATGGGTTTTAAATGAAGAGTGAAACAACTGAACAATAACAACACTCCCACTTTGACTTCATCTGTCAAATTCTCTAATTTTGATTCTATATTTATCAAATTCAGTTCAAAATTATCTCCTACTCTTGAATCTCTTGACCTCTTGTCCAGGTGACACTGATTTCTTAGCTATCATCATCTTCGGATATTTTCGCCATCAACCTATTGATATACTATTGAAAAAAAGCTGGAAAAAACACATCAGTATGTGACTGAATACATTAAAAATTCATGTTATGTGCTATGCTTCTCCTGACAGAGATGATAAATTTAGAGTACAAATTAAGACTTTTTGTTTCTGTTTTTGACATAGAAAATGTAGGAATTTATTTTACTTGGTCTTAAAAGGAGAAAGTAAATGAAGTCTGGGAATGATATAGCCAGAAAAAAACTAAGAGGAATAGTAGATTTATTATCTTGCATAATTGGGGAAATAATTTTAAATTTTAAATTCTTATAAATGAGGAAGGATAGAAAACAGGCATAACTTGAATATTATTTCAAATTAATACAAAGTGACATAAGAAGCAGAAAAACTTTTTTAAACAATTTTTTAATAAAAGGCTATTTTGAAAAAACTTTAAAACTCTGATCAAAGAAGTGATAGACTAAATATTAAAAGTAAAAAATATTTTTGAACATGGACAATGTGGGAATATATTTTGCTTGAATCTGTATATTTGTTGCAGGGCTCCTCTTTTTCCTCTTTCTTCTTCTCCCTATTTACTTGCAAAAGACTGTAAACGACAAATAGAGGAGTTTCTATTTATTCCTGGAACTAATAAAGGAGTAGTTTAGTGGGTAGCATAGATAAACTTAAACCTTAGGAAAATCACTTTGGCAGTTGATTGAAGGATGGACTGGCATGAAGAGAAGTCAGTTACAAGGACATTACAATAATCCAATTGAAAGATGATGGGAACTTGAGCAGGAGAGTAATTATGTTAATGGAGAGATAATGAAGATGTAGAATGGAGATAGAAATGAAAACTTGAAAATTAATCAGATGGATTCAGGATATTTGAATAAGGAGTTGAAGATGACATGAGCTTGGGACTTAGAGGATGGCTAGTACCCTTCATAGTAATATGGTAGAAAAAGTAGGTAGAAAAAGATAAAATGTATTAAGGTTAAGAGGCCTAGAAGATCTCAGAGGTATCCAAAAATCAGTGATGAAAAACTAAATTTCTCTAGAGATTAAGGAGATATATATATATATATATATATATATATATATATATATATATATATATATATATATATATATTTGGGAATCATTAATATAGAGTTAATAATTGAATACATATGAGTTAGTGATAACAAAGCTAGATAAAAGAGGAAAGGTGGCCCAAAAAATATTAAGGAAAAAGCCATGGCCAAAAAAAAAAGAGCCTGGATATAACATTTTAAGAAATCATGAGAGAAAACAGTCTTGAATCAAAGGTAAGTGAAAGTGGAAATATCCCTTGGGAGAATCCCACTGTAAGTAGAGGCTGATTCAACAAAGGAGACTAATAATGAATAGACAAATAAAATAAAGAGGAAGGAAAGTCAATGTTATGTAAGGCTCTTGACTTTATAGTTCTAACCACACCTTGCAGTGATAATAATGATGATACTGAAAACCCACACTTAAATGTTCGAGTTATCTCGTTTTATCTACAATTGGAAATGACCTCCAGACAAAGGCCATCTCTTTAATAAAACATTCTCTTGACCCCTCCAGTAGTCTCTGAATACTTTTATTCACCCTAGACATTCTCTCTTTATTATAATGTCATTTTTTGTATTAAAAGCCAACATGTTCTGGAATCAGCTCAAAAAAAATTGATTGTTAAATTTTTAGTATGAGCATTTACACTTCTGATACCCACAAACACTAGTTTTTGTTGTTTATACTTAAGAAAGTGATGGGGGAAGGAATGTTAATAATTAAAATGTTCTGTGCATACATTTTTTGAGAGTATCTTATCTCCCCTCTATAAATATGTGTATATGAGGGTAGCCACTGTGAACTTAGGCATCTTGCATCTCTCACAGGTCATTAAACATTTGCTAGACTCATCATAATTTACAGTAATCTCACTTATCCTCACAATAATACTGTGAGACACTCATTATTCCTATTTTACAGATGAATAAACTGAGATAATTGACCATTGCACAGGAGATTGGTTTCAGAGGTAGAATTCAAATGCAAGTCTCCTAACACAAGTGCAATATTCTTCCCAATACTTTCCCAAGTTCACACAACTAGTAAGCAAAAGAGAGAGGTTTCAAATCTAGGTCTTTTGATTTAAACTCTGCTCATTTCACTACCAACCCCACGCTACTTTACTAGAGGCCTTAAAGCAAAAAGATCAGCATGTAAATGCTGTTCAAATAGAA
Organism: Sminthopsis crassicaudata; assembly: GCF_048593235.1. Lineage (NCBI taxonomy): Eukaryota > Metazoa > Chordata > Mammalia > Dasyuromorphia > Dasyuridae > Sminthopsis > Sminthopsis crassicaudata. The sequence continues at coordinate 552,534,458 of NC_133619.1, forward strand.
AATCAGTTAACACTGGAAATAAACTCCAATAACTCAGCCTGTAACATTTTCCTCTGTTCACATGAATGGGGACCAAACTAGGGGACTAATCTCATGATTTAATGAACCAGAGCCCATCAGATATAAAGTAGAATTATAATTTGCCTCCTGTTGTAAATCAAAATGTATGTGAATCCCAGCTATTTCTAACAAATGATTACTGAGAACTTTACTTACCTCTCTTTAAAACACCCACATTAAGACGCTTACTTCACTATTGTGCCTTGCTCAAATTCATTTTACAGCCTATTCACAATGGGACCCTGCTCTATGGCTCAAAATTGGTCTTTATGATTTTTCAAGCTTTGAGGACTAGCAATTATACTTAACACACTTGACTTGTCAAAATTTTTGAAAAAGTATTTTTTTAATATAAGAGTTAGGTCTCAGTCAAAGCCTCATGGTGGCACAGGAGGCGACCCTGGGTAGGACAATATAAGCTCTGGAGGGCCCAATCCAGATGTGACAGCTCTGATTGTGAGCCCAGCAGTAGACTAAGTCTGTCATTTAAGGACCCCTCTGTTAAATCCAAAGAGCCTTGTCACTTGAAGGTTGACTATAAGTCAAGCTTTGACTGACTTTTATGTTCACAGAAACTCAAAAGAACTGACTCCTAAAACAAAGCATACAAAGATTGAGATCCATATTGGTAAGTAAAACAGTGACTCTCTGGAACAATGATGAAGCCATACACCTACCTCCAAGGCAGATAATGAGCTCAAGATACAGGATGAAGCATACATTTTGGGAGCTGGTCAATGGAGGGAATTCATTTTTACTTAATCATGCAAGGCTTTTTTGTTTTTCTTTTTCAATGAGAGGAGAGAGAAAGGTGAAAGGTAAAAAATAAAAAATGCTTGTTAAACAAAATTGAATTATTAAAAATTCATGACTCTTTGTAGTAATAAGAATTAGCATATATATATAGTAGTTTCCAAAACACTTAAATTCTCTCTCCCACTTGAGCTTCATTACTACCCTATATAACCATACCCATTTTATAGATATAACTGAGGCACAGAAAAGTGATATTTTATCCTTTATTACATAGATAGTAATTTGAGCTCTGAGATAGGATTTGAACCCAAATTAAACTGACTACCAGATTAATTGTGTAATTAATTACACCATGCTGCCCTTCCCAAGATCGATAACATCTATAGTACATAGCACCTTATAGATATTATTTCACTTAATCCTCCTAATAATCCTATAAGGATACTGGTATTATGATTGTGTTTACAAATAAGGAAACTGAGTTACAGAATGGGCTGCCTTGTAAGATAGTGTATTGTCCATCCCACCCCCCACTGGAGGTCTTTAAGCAAAAGTTGGATAATTACCACTTGTCATGTATGTGATAGTGAGGCCATCCAGAAGGCAACTGAGGTTCCTCCTAACTCTAATATTAAAGACTTTCTCGTCCTATGTAGCTAATGCCAGTTGAAGGATTTGAATCCAGCTTCCTCTGACTACAGGGCCAATGTTCTTTACACCATATTAATCATATTCACTACACAAGCATAAAACAAAGAAAAATTGTTAGAAAATAGTTTAGGGGAAGAGAAATAAGGGCTTTAGTAGACTGCTAGCCCTACATGAATCAGCATTGTGATATGGGAACAAAAAAAATTCACACGAAGTGCAGTCTCCCGGGCAGATAACCTCTGCCATGATCACATCACATCAGAATATTGTGTTCAAATCTGGCTGTCACATTTTGAGGGAGACATCGACAAAAGCAGACTTTCAGAGGATAGCCAATAGGATGCTGAGGGTGCTGGGAACAAGGCTATACAATTATTTTTAAAGCAAACCAATCCCCCCTGTAAGCAAATGATATGGAATTTGCAAGATAATAAGGAAGGAAAAATATATCCAGTCTAGATTTATTAACCCAGCCTTAGGTAACCTTAGGATACATTTGTTGTCAATCCTTTCTGCTGGAGGAGAAATGAATTGTGGTGCCTCGCTAATAAACCCTCCCTAAAATCCTCTCCTTTCTATTGAGAATTTACCTGGTGTGTCATATCGATTTGGAATCAAAACCCCATTAACTTGGATGAGATGTTAAAAAACAGCTCAAACCAACCACAGCCTGCTGTGGTTCTTCCCATTATCCCTTTACATCCCCAGCTGCTGAACCATGGGTAGGGGAGATGAGAATGGATTCAATTGTTAAGCTATCTCTACTAAATCCATGTGAGAACATTTGAATTAGAAGATGTCAAGACCTCAGGGAAAAGGACGCATAAAATCCACTCCTGACTTGGCTAGAGCTGCCTTTTTCATGGGGGTAAAGACAATGCTGACCTTGCCCGAGAAACTTACCAAGAGAGCCACAAGGACAGCATTCCCTGAAGGCTGGACTGAATCGACTAGAAAGTCTAGTATATTGTTTGATCCTTCCTTCTGCCACAAAAATCAGATCTGTCCATGAGAAGGGAATTAATAATGATAACTACCAGAGTGACCTTGGGCAAAGGTAAGGCACTTAACCTCCCTAGGTCTCAATTCTTTCTTCTGATAAATGAGCAGAGTGGATTGAATGGCCTCAGAGGGTCCCTTCCTGCTCTAGATACATAACCCTGTGATCCTGAACTGGCAGCGTTGTGAAAGACAAATTTAGGAAGGAATAGAATGACTAGAGGCAAAGAGATTAGAAGTCTGTCTTAATAGTCCAGCCAGGTAGATCACTCAGGTGATGGCAAGGACAACAAGAAAAAAGTCAGTAAAACATTTTTCAAAAAAGGATAATAAAAGCTAATGTTCATATAGTGTTTTAATAGTTGGCACTGTACAAATATTAACTCATTTTCCCCTCACAACAATGTTGGGAGGTAGGTGCTATTTTATTATTATCATCTTATAGATGAGGAAACTGAGGCAGAGGGAGGTAAGATCACGTAGCTGGCCTATGTCTGAGAGCACATAGAACTCAGGTCATCCTGGTACCTACCCATGTCCAGTATGAAGAAAAGGGAAGCATCTCAAGAAAGGTAGAGTTAACAGGTCTTGTTTACTAATAGAATGAGGCAGAAGAGGGAGAGGATTATGTAACTGTAATATTTCCTTATAGAAAGAACACTGAGCCAATGGGAATGCCATCAACAGAAATGGAACATTCACAAAGAATCATTACTTCACAGAACCAGAAGGAGACAATTAGTTCAGCTTTAGACATGTTTAGTGTGAGGCACAAGTGAGATACTTGAGTCCTGGAGGCAGTTTCAAATATATGAATGGAGCTCAGAAGAGAGATCAGGGCCACAGATGTATCTAAGGAAGTCATGTCCACAGATGTGACAATTATTAAGAGTGAAATGGAAGTGAAGGATATTGCCTTGAGAGGAGACATCAAGAAAAGAGAGAAAGGGATCCAAAAAAAAAAAAAAAAAAAACACTGGATATTTGTGGCAGCCCTTTTTTGTAGCCGCAAGGAAATGGAAACTGAGTAGATGCCCATCAGTTGGAGAATGGCTAAAAAAGTTATGGTGTATGAATGTAATGGAATATGATTGTTCTATAAGAAATGATGAGCAAGATGATGTCAGAAAAACCTGGAGAGACTTACATAAACTGATGCTGAGTAAGTTAGCAGAACCGAGAGAACATTGTATGCAGTAACAACAAAATTGTGTGATGATCAACTGTGATAGACTTGGCTCTTTTCAATAATGAGGTGATTCAAGGTGATACCAATAGACTTGGGATTGAAAATGCCAATCACATCCAGATAGAGAACTATGGAAACTGAATATAAATCAAAGCATAGTATTTTCACCTTTTTGTTGTTGTTTATTTGTTTGGTTACTTGGCTTTTTTTCCTCCTTGTGGTTTTTTTCCCTTTTGGTCTGATTTTTTGTATAATGAATATGCAAAATATATTTAGAAGAATTATACATGTTTAACATATATTGAATTGCTTGCTGTCTTGGGGAAGGAAAAGGTAAAGGAAGGAGGGAGAAAAATTTGGAACACAAGGTTTTACAAAGGCAAGTGATGAAAACTATCTTTGCATGTATTTGAAAAAATAATTTTAAAAGTTTAAGAAAAAGAAAAAATGGAGAATATGCATGTGAAGGAAGAAGAATTTGGAAAAGAAGAAATGGAAAAACTTTTTATTTCACTCTCCTGACTTAAAAGGTTCATGATATAATAGAAAAATAACTCACTGTATGATATTTTTGTCTGAGCCTTTCTATTCAGCACAAAAGCTTTCACTTGCTCTGTTTCTTCTCTGGGATACTTTGTTCTTTTCCTACTTAATCTACCATCTTCTGAGCAAAACCCCCATTTCCCAGAAGCTCATGGAATTTACTGTGGATTAAGTTTCTACAAGTGGCTTTAATCATTTTGCAATTCAAACAATATGCTAGTCTCAACCTCCTTTCCAGCAGAGATTACAAACACCAGGGCAGCTTGATAAGTGTTAGCCTCAGGGTCAGAAAGATTTATCTTCCCGACTTCAAAGTTGGCCTCCTACATACACTAGGCTGTATTATCCTGGGCCAGTCACTTAACCCAGTTTGCCTCAGATTCCTCATCTGTAAAATGAGCTGGAGAAAGAACTAGCAAACCTCTCCAATGTCTTTAACCCCAAATGGGATCATGAAGAATTGAACATCACTGAAAATGACTAAACAACAATAATCACTACATCCAGACAGTGTATGACCTGCAGCAAGCCATTTTGTTTCCATGAGTTTTGATTTCTCCTACTGTTCGTTTAATGGAGCATTCAGCCTTATCTCCATCAATCGGGGTCATGTCTCATATATGGCAGTATACAAATACTCCAATTTGGGCAAAAACCCCATTATACTTTTGCTACCAATTCAAAAGGTTGGTGTGAGTAAAACACTTAACAAAACTATAAATCATCATATGAATGTGAGCTATAATATAAACTCAAATCTATGATGAGTTTGGCTCAGAGCAGGTCTCCCTTCACTATCTCCATTGAGCTTGACTATGCTTTGCCCCACATTTTAACATATCTCTCCTAAAGGTCCAATTTGGCTCTTTCCCTCAACTAGTGATGAGGAGAAGAAAGCATAAGGAGCTTTCCTCACACCTCTCCTTGGTTCTTGGCTGCCTCCCAGTGGTCATTCATTCAATCATCTGACATGGCCCACAATTGATTCAATTTCTCTGCATTCATTAAGCATCTATTATGTGCATGGCACTGTAGGTGATTCTGGGGATAAAGAAGAGAAAAACATAACAGTCCCTATTTTTACATCATATTGGGGAAATTCAATAAACACACAGAAAATTAAATACAAAATAAGACAGTATAAATACTTAAAAATGAAGGAAAGTCTTTGGGAAGAAGGTAGTGCCTGAAATGAACCTTGAATGATAATAAGAAATGTAAGAGATAGATGTGAGGAAGGAAGGAATTTTAAGTATAAGGCATTATCTGGGAAAAGGCAAGGTCACTTCCTCTTTCCTTGCCATTAGACTAGGAGAGAATTGAGAATTGAGTCAAAAAACAAAACAAAACAAAACAAAACAAACCCTTGAAGTTGTGGCTACTTTACATACCATTGTATCATAAACTCCAGATGCATTACCTCAATCCTTGCTAGGATAATTCCCCCTCCTTTTGAGTATGACCCCTCCCCTCTCTGTCTTCTATATGCAGCCTTCTTATTTTGACCCCTATCTGGTCAGAATTAAGTTATGATCCTTTCCTGGAATTATGGCTTGTCTATCCTCCCAATGTCCTTGCCCCCCCCCCCCCTTATCTGCCTTTGTTAAATCCTAATTAACTAAAGCCCTATATAAATTCCCTGCCTCAGTTCCTTGGGGCCATATGATTTTGAACATGAGTCTCATTCCACAGGCTAGTCTCACTTCTCCACATTAAAGATTAAAAACCAATCTCTGTCTTGCCTCAGTTTCTCTGACATTATAGTAGGAGAGGGAATGAGTGTCCAAGTGAGGAATTCTCGCATCTGGAGCAAATTCATTAGGAGTGGAAAGGTGATTAAATTCACTGTCCTGTGAGTAACAAACTTTCTTCTCTGAATTCCTGTGCTTTAGAGAAGACTACAAAAGCAAATATTTCTAAGCAAAATTTCCCTCCCATTGTTCTCACTCCTCAAATTCTCAAGCCTTTTCTATTCACACCCCACTAGTACCTACAAAATCCCTATTCTGCTCTGCCCTTCCTCAACATTTTGCCCCTAAAACCCCCACATAGAATGCTACACAATTCTCTTTTGCATTAGATTTCCTTGTGTCAAACTTAGTTCATTTTCTTGCACTCCCTATAACTTGTCTCTTCCTCTAATTATGATTTAGCTTGGATCATTCTCTGCAATGCTCTCTCAACAATCAATAGACAATTGGTAAGTGCCTCCTATCTAGCAGACACTGTGCTAAGAGCTGGGGACACACACAGAAAAAGGCAAAAGCCATGTTAATTGATCCAGTAAGCCAGTAGGAAGAGTGAGAGGCATATCCAACAGAAAACAACTCCCAATCCCTATAGACCCTAGGACCCTAAAATATATACCATTCCCATCTCTTCCTTCACTTTCCTCCAACTTTTACTATGAGCATGTCAACTCACCTTGACTGCTTTCCCTCATGGTGTCATGTACAGGTATAATAACAATAGGTTAAGGAATATCCTATCCTCTCTCCTTCTTCCTCCATAAAGAACCCCCAGACCTGAAATTCTCCTGGTTACCTTCCACTTCAACTCCTTTTGAAGCACAAACCATCATGGAACTAAATGTCACAGAGACAACGGTTCTTAGACCACATCAGAGAGGAAGTAGTATCTCCTAGATATCAGTTCTTGAGAAAATCTCTTGCTGCCCTCTCTCTGGTTACTTATCTGAATGGAATTTTGAGTTTAGGGATCATGGAGTGGGCCTATTTGACTAAAACATGAGACAAAGTAATATATGTTGTGTTAGATACTGAGAGACTAAGCTGGACCATGACACATAGAATTGTAGAGTTTAGAGGTAGAAGGAAGTAGTATTATATGGGTGTGGATCTTGAAATACCCAAATCTCCAAAGAACCAAAGTTTCAGGTGACCCAAGGGATAATGGAGAAACACTTGGGGGACACATGTAGATTATAGCCTATTTTCAACAATGATCTAAATACAAGAAGCAGAATAAAAAATAAAATCTATGAAGAGTGTGAGAAAAACAAAAGACAGACAAGTCATGTAGCAAAAGTACAGGACAACAAATGGTCAGCCCAAATGCTGCATTGATACCTCCAAAATTTTTAAAGTTTCAATAAGTAGTTAGACTTCCAATATATTAAAGGGTCAATGAAAATACCACAAGGACATGCTTAATAGTCTAAAGAAGTATCAGGGAAAACTCCTGAGCGCAACATCTGCTCAGTTGTCTCTTCTCTTCATTCTGGGAAAAGTGATCTCTGCTTCTTCCTTTTTCCAGACTTTTTGTCTTGACCCCTTATTTTGGCTTCAGAGCCTATCTATATAGGTGTCTTTCTAAGTGGTTAGACTGCAAGCATCTTGAGAGCAGAATCCATACTAATTATTTTTCTGTATCTCTAGTAACTAGTACAATGCCTTGCACATAACAGGTACTTAATATGCTCTTGATGAATTCAAATGAAGTGAAATGAGATGTTAGTCACACAACACAATTTGAATTGATTCATGTTCATGCAGACAGAAGATGAATGAGAACCCGTTCCCTTAGCCCTGAATCAATAAGTTCAAATCAGACCATTGGAAAATTCAAATATTTCCATTCCTAAATCCTTGAGCTAGGTATCTTCCCACTCCAAGGACTATGTACCTACACAAAATCTCTTCAGAAATAAGATATGTACTAAGGAAAATTAACAGCAAAATGAAAACCTCAAATGCTTTGTGTTATATTTTTATAAGTGATGGGTTTAAAAGAAATACTTTACCACATATATTATTAACAGTCCCCCATGCATAATGCACTGGCCATTTTAAAATGCAGGAATGGAGCAGTAATTGTGGGTATGATTTGAGTATACAATAGAATAAAGAGGGCATATGGTATCTATGTTATAATCTCACATTCATCAGGAGAATCCAAGTTAGGAATGTCAACAGATTTTTCAGTTTTCCTCTGAAAAGTTTTAATGGTTCTGCATAAATTTAATCTGCTAGCAAAACTGAGCTCATTCATAGGGCTATGCAGGTATATAACATGGACATCACAAAGGGTTAATGAGCTTATTTCTTTGGTGATACAGCATAATAGAAAGAATAGTGGATTTGGAGTGAAAAGACCTGAATTCAAATCCTGTCTCAACCTTCCAACTTGAATGAGTTGTATTTCCTCTAAAATACTCTCTTTCTCCACCTGTAAAATAGAAATAATAATACTGGAATTGAGAGGCATTGAAGCATAGGGGATAGAGTTCAGAAGACCTGGGATTAAGTTCTACCCTTACAAATACTGTCTGCTGCTCTAAAAGTTATTTCAGCTCTTGATACTGTAGTCAAATTTCTTAAGATTGTATAATTGCAAAAGTGCTGTCAATCTGCATTGGTGGAAAAGATTTCCCATTCACGAATTACCCATATTAGTGAAATCACATATTGAGTCCAAGGAAACAATGAAACTTTTTAACTCATAGGCTTGTTCTGAGGAAAGCTTTCCAAAATTCAGAGAGCTATATAAATATGAATTATTAATGTATTTTATTGTATATGGAAGAATTCTTCATCATAGTTCTTAAAGGCTATACCAAGAGAATACAAATCCGGATAGACCCTAACAACCTAGAAATCGGAGGCAACTGGAGGGAGAACTGCTGGATCTGGAGTTAAGAAACCTGAGCTCAAATATTCCCTTGGACACTTACTAGTTGTATGACCTTGAAGTCGTTTAATTTATGTCTACCTCAGTTCCTTCATTTATAAAACAAGAATAATAACAACACCTACATCCCAGAGTTGTTGTTAGGATCAAATGAGGTAATGTTTATAAAGTGATTAGTTTGGTATCTGAAACATAGTAGGTGCTTAAGTAATGCTTCGTTTCTTTTTCCTTCTTTCCTTAATCTTTTTTTGACCATTCTTTGTCTTAAAATGGGAATAATAAAGCAATTTATCCCTTAAGGTTGTTGATAGAATCAAATGAGATGATATTTGTAAAGTTCACTCACTGCAAACTTTAAAGCACCATGTAAATGACAAATAGTATATTAAATGCTTGGCATATATTCCTGGTGAAAGGCTCGATGTCTGATGTCTGAATGGCATCCTAAGTTCAAAAAGGACGATCATCAAGGCAATCCTGATGGAATTTTCAGTGATAGTAACTCCTAGACTACAACATTTTAGAAGAATCTGTATCACTGAAAATAATGAAATCATAGATGCTTCAAATGTTGAAGGAAATAATTATAGGGACCCTAAATTGTGAATCAAGAAATCTAACTTCCAATCATGGACCAACTAGAAAATCGTTTTAGTCTTTTTGAATTTCAATCCTTGTTTTGTATACTACTAAGCAAAGTACTCTGTAATTCCATCATTTATAAAGGTGGAATTTGAGGTAGGACTTTGAATAGTTTAATTGTCTCCTTCAAGAGACTTTACTCCAACTCTAGCTATTCTGCCTGGACTTATTCTTCAGTTGCTAGTATATTTCCATCCCTTCGTTCCCCTCTATATCAGAGATTCTGTGTGCCTGGTGACTCTTGTGCAGCCTCTATTCTCTAAATGCTCCCTCACTCCTCTCCTGCTCAAACTTATCCTACTCAAAGGTTACATTCCAAATCTGCCCACCCCTTCCACAATGCTCTCAGGATTGCCTACTGCATAATTAACAAAATTCATTTCACCTTAAACCTTTACCTTTCTCATTCCTTTCATCTTCTGGCATTTACTGTAATATCAGTTCCTCCTGATTACATTTTACTCTTGGCCATATTTTTCAATGTCGGTTACTTTCACCTAGTCTCCTCCCTCAATTTATTGGTTATTATAGGGAAACTAGAATACTCCTGGTTCGCCATTGCAACTTCTAGACTTTGTCTACCACCAATGATCAGCAATCTCTTCTCTTTTGAGGTTTAATTATACAAATTTTATCACCCAATCCAGATCCTGGTAGTAGTTCACCTATTCACAACCACTACATCCCTGGTTGATCTTAAAGAGTTTCTAAAAGAGTTCAGCACCTCAAATCAGCCTTTCTCTACATGCAAACAAAAGGAAAGTCCCTGCCCTCCAAGAGCTTAAGTTTTAATGGAGGAAGACAACAAATAAAAGGTAGGTGTTGTTATTATCCCCATTTTACATATGAGAAATTGAGGAATAGAGAAGTTTGATCACTTGCCTAAAATTATACAGTTTGTAAGGGTGTGGACTAGACTTGAACTCATGTTCCTGCCTCCAGATCAGACATTCTATCCACTGTGCCACATTAGCTGTCCCTACCAGGACTGTTCAAATGATATCCTTTGAAAGTCTATATGATTTTCCCACTTTTTTTCTAATCATAGACATCTCAGAAAAATTACATATATAAAGGCACTTTCTTTGCACTGGTTATCACTGTAAATGTTGCAGACTATTCAAGAATAGCTCTTTTCCCTTTTATCTCACCAGCATATTTGATTCTATGAAGGTTTTGAACCAAAAACAGACAGATGTTAGTATTAAAAGGCTAAGATGTTTTGGTTTCAGAGAACAATTTGGAATCATTGGAAGTACATACAATGTCATAAATGAAATTCAGCCTGATCTGTTTGTTCTTTTCAATTATGGGCATAGCTCATTGACCATTTATATAGTACCCAAATAGTATATTTGTACAGATAAATTTCATATTACACACTGGACATTAGGCATCTTTCATCCATTTGGTTTTTCCTAGGATTATTAGGCCAAACCCTTTTTAATCTTGTGAATTTCATTTCTTTAATGTCCAAGGACTTATTGCAAGCATTAAGATGTCCTATATACACAGGAAAGATCTTAAGAACTTCATCATCTAGTAGGAATCTTACCTGCATTTGGACTTGCCTCTTGGTATCTTCTATGACAATGACAAGCAATTTTGATGAGCAAATTTATATCTTTCTAATCTTGTCAATCATAAACTACTTGAAAAAAGTTGTAACCATTGATACATCTGTCAAAAAATCATGATCTTTACACACATATTACAAGCAACTTCTTTGCTACACAATTGGATTTATGGGCATAAGCTTTGGGACAGTCTTGAATCAAAGTAAGGAAGTAAAAAACAACAAACTTTTAAGCAGTATCAGTAAAAACTGATAGAAACAAACAAATACCTAAAAGAGCATCAAAGAATTTTGCCTTACTGAATGTATTTTTTATTTTTTAATAATCAATAAACAATAAATTTAGTGGGATCTTGTATTTTTAGCATCTTTTCAATCAATTATATGAATATAAATATGGGAACTCTCATAGACAATTGTTTTCACAAGACTGCTTATTTCCCTAACATACTTTCATCAAGATTATTATTGTTAAATTTATAAATAATTCTCATAAAGATTTTATAAGGATAAGAATGCAGGCCTGGAGAGTTAGTAATTACTGATTTTCTCCCTATTGCAGAGGTTCTTAACCTTCAGTCTGTGAACTTCATTTTAAATATTTTGCTAATTATATTTTGATGTAATTGGTTTTCTTTTAATCATATATATTTTACTTTTTACATTTAAAAATATGACTTTGAAAAATGGTTATTAGGTTATACCAGACTGCCAAAGGGGTCCATAAATCCAAAAAGAAGAACCAAAAAGAAATTCTCTTTTTTCAGAAATAATGCCATCCTGGATTTTTTTTTTCATCTTTAATAAATCTCCTCTTTCTATCTTGAGAATCTATTCCTTCAATGTTCTCAAAATTATGATGTCTATAACATGAATTGACTCCATTGGTATACACCAAGTACCATTTCCATTTTCATTCAACACATCAAATAAATTTGTTTTGAATGGATACATTTGACCACATCCAGCCATGCTTATCATCTCATCTTCTTAAAGAGTCCTGATAATCCAAATGTAATATTTCTACTATCATTGCTGATGGAAGTTGTTTCTCAGAGATATATCAATGGATCTTTTCCATTCCAAATATTGTCTTCCAGTTTCCTTTAGAGTTGTTCTTGGATAATCTAGCTTAACTCTCTGTAAGTTCATTTTCTCTTAAATATTTTTCATTGTCTCGTAAGACAATCCTACTCATATCTTCCAGCATGTTCCTTTATAATGTTTTACAGCTTTATACAGCATATTCTTTATAAATGTAATACTTTATAATGATTGTACTCTTGGCCACCATATAACTATTAGCTAAGGGGATCAAGCTTATGTTACCTAGGACAGATTCTAGGTCCCGAAAAGAGACCTTAATGATTACTTTTGTGGAGGCCCTCCATATAAGCCAAATCTAAGGTTTTAAGACACTTTCTGTTGGGCTTTGAGATGGTGAGTTACTGAGACAGAAAATATAAGAAAATCTTGATCTTTTCTCTTTGTCAGACTGTCCCAGGACTGGACCCCTTCTAAGGGATTTCAGAGTTGGAGCTGTGTGGTATGAAAAGGGAACTGTAGTTCCTGAGCCAGTTTTTAGATTTGCTTTAAAATAAACCACAAATTTAGCATTCAATATACACCTCATCACTTGTTTTCCATTATATCTAACTTATATTTTCTTTTACAAGCAAAAAAGTTAGACCCTAAGATATGCACCAAAGGATAACTACTTATACTGAGATACAATTTATTTTCATAGATTGAAGCAAGAAAAGGGAAGGGGAAAAAATACCTCAGGACTAGAAATCAATATCAAAGAAAAACAGCTGACTTGGAGTTTCAGGTCAGTCTTCAGCAATCCATTAATTGCTTGATCAATGCAGCATGATCTAGGCAGCTTAATTGAAGAGAATCAGTACTTGAGAAGGCAGCGTCTCCAGAGTACCCCAGACAGTCAAGTTAATGGTCTTCATGGCTCCTGCTGCCTCATTGGCTCCAGGAGAAAAAACTGTGTGAAACCAGATCAGGGAACATAAGAGATAATTAACAGGGAGAGTGATAGCTTTCAACAAGAAGACTTCAGATAGAGATTTCGTTGACACTCCAGGCAGTAGTGGTGGATATGTCAACATGTTAGCAAGGGAACAGCAGGAACCAATGAATTTTTTATGTCAAAGATGATCTTTCTTGAAAAAAAAATAGTGCCCTTTTAGAGGAAAAGGTAAATCTTCAAACAGGTGGTTGTGGTATTTTGCTTTTTTAAAATCTTTTCTAGGTGGTAGTTTTGGTTTTTTTAATGCTACAGCTGATGTTGCTGGTTGTGTAAAGTAGAAAACCGGAGATCCTCAACAGAGTTGTTAATCATACAACATTGTGAATTTAGAAAATAACCAGGAAAATCTTCCCTTCTCACCTCTACCATCTCATAAGTAAACATTACTGAATGCCTAAAAATTATTTTGACCTTGAATTTTTAAAAAAGGAAAAGAAAGTATCAACTATATAGCAAGAAAGTCAGATAGAATCAAAGACCCTGTGGCCATCAAAATATTCAAGAAACCACTTGAGGTATCAAAAAAATAAGAAATGAAATGATTATCCCTAAATTGCATAGTGGTTGTACAAATATTGTTATTATAATGTAATGGAGCATGATTCCATCATTAAAAAACAATGAAGACGAAGAATTCGGAGAAACTTGGTAAGATTTATTGTGAACAGATGCTGCTCAAGGTAAAGGGAATGAGAACAATTTATGACTATAATAATATAAAATTTAAAAAACACTAAAAGATAGTCACATTATGATTGATTGTAATTACCAGTTTCAGTCCTAAAGCAGTGATGAAATAACTCAAATCCAACCCCTAATTAGGTAAATGAGGTGGATAGGTGCAATAGGCATATATGGTCAGACATGGTCATTGCAGCTGTTGTTTTTTTACTTAAATGTTTTGGTTTTGTTAAAAGGAAGGGCTTAATTGTGAGGGACTAGAAGATGATTTAATAGGAAATCACTTTGAATGGTATGAATATCCCAGGACATTTATTTTATATGCATTCCCTTTTCATCTTTATCTCTTAGAATCATTAGGTTCCTTCAAAGCATAGCTAAAGTGCCATTGGCTACAGGAGGTATTTCCTGATTTACCCAACCCAACTGTTGGGGACCTCTCATAAAATGACTCTGCTTTGTATTTTCTTCACTAGATACACCTTGCATCTCTCTAAAGGAAATAAACTCCTTGAGAGTGGAGACTTTCATTTTTGTTTTTGTTTACCTAACACATAGCACAGTATTTAAACACAGTAGGACCTTCATAAATCTTCAAGAATCAGGTGGGGTTTTTTCAGGGCTTTTTCCAAAATTTTAGTGTTAAGGAGATAAAATGAATACTAAGAAATGAAAGTCATGTTCACAATGAGCTAGTATGATTTCAAGAAAGGACCATTCCAGATAAAACACATTTTCTTTTTGTTAACAGGGTTATAAGACTTGGCAGGGGGAAATGTAGGTATATTTTGCCTAAATTTTAGCAAAACATTTGAAAAAATTATTTCTTCTTGTGGACAAGTCAGTGAGATTTGTGATAGATAGTAGCACTTTTCAGAGCATTCAGAACTGTTAGAATGTCTGAACCCAAAGAGTAGTCATTAATGCCAATCAAGTAGAGAAAGTCTTCAATAGAGTTCCCTAGGGATCTGTGCTTGGCTCTGTTCTATTAAACAGTTTTATCAATGACATAAAGTCATAGATGGCAAGCTTATCCAATTTGGAGATTATGCAAAACTGGGAAATATAATATAATAGAAGAAAGAATAATTTTCAAAAATATTTCAATGGACAGGCTAGAGCATTGGGCAAAGTATATATATATATATACATACATACATACATACAGTTTGACACTTGAATTCAGAAAAATGGGAGATATAGGACTAGATAGCAGATTGAAAAAATAGCTGGGACTTTAGAAGCCTGCAAATTCAATAAGTCAACAGTGAGCTCCTGTTAGCAACTGACAAAGATTGCAATTGTTTGAACAGCATTAAAGAGAAATAATGTCCAGTAGGCAATAATCCAGTAGTATTTTGCTCTGTCAGAGCCAAATTTGAAGAATTGTGCTCAATTCTGCAGGTTATATTTTAAGAAAAACATCAATAATCAGGAGAATATCCTGACGAGGTAAACAGGATAATTCATGATACAATAAGAACTGGGCAGAGTAAAGGATATCTGATCACTTGGCCAGGAAGTCAAGGTTGTTGGACAATGGAAGGAAGGAGGCTCCTATTCAAATATAGCTTGGAATAGATAGTGCTTGAGAGCTCTTCCCACTTAGTTTCTATAGATTTTCATTTGCATTATTTGTGATTACATCATCTGAACTTCCTTTCTGAGAGTCTCTCAAGTTATTTTCTTTTTTAAAGTCTCCAACCATATATAACAAGCTATCTTTCTTTTCTCTTTACTTTCTGAACTCCCCCCAACACAAAATAGAGAGTATTCTCAATAACTCCATCTATGAAAAACCATACCCAGTACAGATTCTTAGAGGAAGAAAAACCTTAGAAAACAAAAAGGACTTGAGAAGATGATATATAGCAAATTGCATCTGGACATTGAATATCAGCTAGCCACAGAGAGAATTGCCTATAGGGATCACAGAGGACTAGAAACATCACATCATGAGGTCAATAAATGAGAATCCCTCCTTCAATAGAACTACTGAGACCAATCTTAGAGCGCACTACACATCTGTAAGCAATTCAATGCCAGAAAGATTATAAATGGGAGAAAAGGAACAAAACTCATTCTGGAGAAGGACCAAAGCACTTAATATAGTCTCAGAGAAACACTGTATTTAGGATTTATTTAGCTGACCAACTAACAGTTGAATAGCAATAATCAGCACTACATATAAAGCAATTTATTATTGCAAGGCATTATAAATGTTATAAATAAATATTATTCTTCCTGTTATTAATATTCTACTCAAGTTCTATTTTAGTGTTTCATCATGGTACAGAGGTGACCCTGCCTCCCTAGAGCTCCTCAGAGGTCACCATGTTCTGCCTTGCTAACAATTGAAAGGTCCTACAAAGCTGGAAAAGCCTTCCAGAATGGACTCAGGAATGGTTTGAACATCTCTGCTCTAAGGATCACCTTAGCTAAATATGGAAAAGCCCATCACCAGAAGATGGGTCACCAAATGACGAGGTTTTGGTTGATTGAGATTGGCTAGTTAATTTATTTCATTTTGTTCTTTGCCAGAGTAATTCATGAAAATTCAGGTATGGGTAGTTGTGATCTGCAGCAGTGGTACCCCTACAAATCAAGTCAGAGGTCTCGAAGTAACATTAATGATGTTTTAGAGATTTTCACTCCATATTTTGTGTTTTCCCCAATACACTTGTCACTCCTGGGGTGAATTTATAAGAGGAAATATATCTCTACCTCCCAAAGTTATTGTGAGGATTAAATGATAGTTTTTGTAAAAATTTTAGCACAGTGCCTAACACCCAGAAGGGACTTAATAAATGTTTCTTTTCTTCCTTCCTATAGAAAAACATTGGATGGGCAAACAAAGATAGATTCAATCTGCTTCATTAAAGAGAATATCTACATTGGATCAGAAATCCATTGAAGCACTTTGGCTATTTGAATATCATTGTTTAGTAACCAAAAAGCACATTTGGTCTTTGTGACAAAAGTCTGAGTAGGAACTAATTATTCTCTCCTATCACCCCTGCATGTCTTCAGGCCATTTTTTTGTGCCTAGAACTTCTTTTTATAATAGCAGGCATAATTCCTTCAGAAATTTCTCATATAAAAGAATATCCTTGTCAGAGGATCCTCTTGTGAATATTCCAGAAAGATCAAATGCAGTACAAAGCTTCTCATGACATCTTGGTGGACAAGATGGAAGGAAATGAACTGGAATCAGAGTTGAATGAATGATTCTATCCAAAGAGTAGATAGTAAACCATTAACAACATTGAAGGATGTCTCTAGTTGAGTTTCTCAGGAATCTATCTGTCCATAGCCCAGTACTTTTCAATTTTTTTTTTTTTTTTTTTTTATGTAGCAATTTGTGAAATTTTAAGAGCTACATAATAAAAACCTTTTTATTTATGTATTAGCTGGCCTGGGGCAGCTTGGTGGTCTAATGGATAGAATAGCACATTTGGAGTCAGGAAGACCTGAATTCAAATTTGGCCTCAGACATTTAAGCTCTGTGACTGAGCAATCACTTAACCCTATTTGCCTTAGTTTCCTCATTCATAAAATAAGCTGAGGAAGAAAGGCCAAACTACTTCAGTATCTTTACCAAGAAAACCCCCAAGTCACAAAGAGTTGGACACGATCAAAAAATGACTAATCAACAACAATTAACTGGCCTACCAAGTCTTTGCAACTACCATTAAGAAAAGAAGCCACACAAAATCATTAAAAAGTGCTTGGGACTGGAGAAGGGGAAACAGTGACAAGCATTCCCCTGGGAGAAGGCACAGACTGATCTGCCTACAGAGAAACAACTGAGGCTGTTCCTTCTTCCCGCATGGGCAGCTCTTATTTCCTAACTGAGCACTTGGCAGTTTGAATTATGGCCACTCTCGAATGTTTAATTTTGCTTCTGTCAGAGCAAACGCTCTATTTTACTAGTGATTCCCTAACAGAATCTCCCATAGTAAAACAATTAGGTTTTTCATTTGTCTCTTTTTCCATTCAGGATACATGTCTCTTCAATTCCATAAAGGTGTTTTATCACACTTGCTGAAGGAGTCAAAGACTCGAAATAAAACTGTATCAATTACATTAGGGTTTTATAAGCAACTGAGCACTTATGAGACAGAGCTTCCTGTCACATGTTTGCTGCATATTATCTCTACTCGGCTATATCTATATTGGGTATGCCTTCAAACACATTAATATGCATTTCTATTTATTCTAGTCACATCCAGAATAATGTGTGCCATTTTGAACACTATCTTTTCAGTGAAATAACAGAATTTCAGAGCTGGAAAGAACCTCACATCATTTATTCCAATGCATTTTTTGAACAGAAATTCCTTCCACAACACCTCTGATAAATGGTCAGCCAGGCTTTGCTCAAAAGCCACTAGAAATGACTGGCTAAATCTGGGGTCCCTTCACTCACATAGTTATATATATATATATATATATATATATATATATATATAACTGTAGTATTACTTTGTATCATTCTACTAGTGTGAACAAAGGCAACATAAAATACTCCTAAATATTTTGATGAGATACAGGAATGTTGTTTCTAGAGTATTCTCCCTATCTTTTTAGGTAGCTTGTTAAAAAATAAAATTGTTAAAAAAAGAAAAAAAGTTTAATTGTAAATCTATGCTAGCTCTGAATGATCAATGCTTCCTTAAAATGTTTACAAATTATCCCTTTAACAATATGACCTCAATTTTAAAAAATAATCAATCTTTATAGCCTTTTAAAAGAATAATACAAATGTTTTCCTACCTTCATTTCCGTTGCATTTCTTCCCTTCTCCACAAATTTAAGGATTCTGGACAATAGCTCCACAACTGACTGATATCCACCAGTTTTTGATTGGCATGGGATGTTCATCAGAGCCTGTAATTTGAACTCATGGAGAATAGCTGCCTATGGACTATCCCCTCACACATATTAGATTACAACCAGAGATGTGCTAGAAAAAGTTTAACAACTGGTTGTCTGAAAACACATGAAACACTTTTAAATTTAATTACCAATTTTCTCCAACACTTTAAGTTGGAAAACCAACAAAACAATAAACCAAACTCTGATTTGTGCCATTTGTTGATTTCTGAGGTATAAGCTTTCACCCTAACATGGAAAATTTAACTCTTGAAGTTTATCAATGGTACACTACTAGGCAAGTGACTTTCTCTTTTTTCTTTAACCTTTCCAGTGGAAAGATCATCCTCCTAAGTACAGAAAACAATAAAAACAAGAATTGAGAGCTCCTACCTTCTCTTCATTATCCATGATGATTTCCATTTACTTGCACAACTGGCCTGTTCCTTTGATTTTCCTCTTGTCCTGAGGGTAGTTCCAAAAGGCTTTTCAGTAGTACTTAGCATTCATCACTAGCCTCAGGTATTTCTGAATGTATGCTCTTAACACTGTTCTTGGGAGAATACACCACTTTTTTTAATTCTTCCTCTGTTACGAAAGGCAATGTGGTGAAATAGATAGAGAACTGGTCTCTGAAAGAGGAAAACCTGCATTCAGATCATACCTGATACCAATAGTGTGATCTTCAAAGGTCTCTTAACCTCTCAATGTTATCAGAAACTCTTGTTTATATAAAGCTTTTTTTACTTTAAACATTCAACATTTGCAAAACTTTGCATTCCAAAATTTTTCCCTCCTTTCCCTCATCTCTCTCCCCAGATGGCAAGTAATCCAATATTTGTCAAAGTACAATTCTTCTATATGTATTTCCACATTTATCACGCTGCACAAGTAAAATCATATCAAAAAGAGAAAAAATGAAAGAAAATAAAATGCAAGCAAACAATAACAACAAAAAGTGAAAATACACTGTTGTGATCCACATTCAATCCCCACAGCCCCCTCTCTCTGGATGCAGATGTCTCTACATCACAAGACCATTGGATCTAGCCGGAATCACCTCACTTTGAAAAGAGCCACATCTATTAGAATTGATCATCATATAATCTTGTTGTTGTTGTGTACAATGTTCTCCTGGTTCTACTCACTAGTTCATATAAGTCTCTCCAGGCCTCTTTGAAATCATCCTATCAACAACTCTTTAAAATAGAGCTTCTTGGAACAACTAAATGGCACAGTGGATATAAAGCACTGGCCCTAGAGTCAAGAGAACCTGAGTTCAAAGGCTGCTTCAGACACTTAACATCTACTAGCTGAGTAACCCTAGCCAAGTCACTTGACCCTAATTACCTCTAAAATAAAATAGAGATTCTTAACCTGATGTCCACTGACCTTCAGGAGATCTGTAGATAAAGTCTAGGGAATCCAAAAACTTGAAGGGGGGCGGGGACAAATTCAACTTTATTGCTATATAGACAATTAGATGATTGGTGGATATAGTGCTAGACAAAGAATTGCAAAGACCTGATTTCACATCCAACCTCAGACAATAGGTATGTGACTGCCTAAATTATTTAAACCTCTGCTTGTCTCAATTTCCTTATCTGAAAAACAGATAATAATAACACATCTACCGCCTAAGGTTGTTATAGATCAATGATGAAGGATCAAATCAGATATTTGTAAGGTACTTTGTAAACTTTAAAGCATTATACAAATGTTAATACACAATAATAATAATAATAATTACTATTATTGGTTTCCTTTATAATTCTACATATCTTATTTTTTGCATTAAAAACATTAATAATAGCTCATTAGGTTTCATCAAATACCTAATGGGATCCAGGGTACCAAAAAAAAAAAGTGAAGAATCCCTACACTAAGAATATATATTGAAGAGAAGGTAGCAACATGAATTGATGGGGAAGTTTTCTCACCTGAAATATGAAATGAAAGTGCAAGTCCGGTCTTTTTTCTTTTTGTCAGTAGCTTTTGCTTGCATTTTTATCTTTCCAAAAATTAAAATAGATTTATGAATGCTAACCATACAATAATCCCCTAACTATTCTAGACATGTATAAATAAAAAACACCCTCAAATATGGAAGGAAGTAGCTATACTGAATGGATTATTGGATAGGAGGTTTTATGTTCTAAACAAAAGAATCAGCTTACACACCTAATGCAACTTTCCCAAATTTGTACTTGTACTATAGCTAATAATGACAACTAGCATTTACAAAGCACTTTAAGGTTTCCAAATTGCAAATATCTTATTTTACCCTCACAACAACCCTAGGAGGTAGATGATATTATTTATTAATCCCATTTTATAGGTGAGGAAACTGAGGCAAACAGCATTTAAGTAACTACCAGAATAACATAATAAATGTCTGAGACAGGATTAAAAATCAGGTTTTCCTAACTCCAGGTCCAGCCCTATTTCCACCTAAGCTGCCTCTGATGACAAAATAACTCCTCAGAGTGGGCTTTCTATATGTCATCACTAGAAAAGTGTTCTGGAGTAGGAGCTAAGAGAAGCAGGTTTTACAACTCTTTTTACCACTAACTTCCTGGGTAATGTTAGACAAGTCATTTCATCTTTTCCACCCTTAGTTTACTCACTTGTAAAATGGGAAATTTGGATAAGATGAACTATAATATTCCTTCAGCTCTAAATCTTTTTATTTGACTTTCTCATCTATGAAATGAAGAATATGAACAAAACAATCTCTATTATCCTAACTAGCTCTAGGATGTGTGTATGTACTTGTGTGTGGGTATGGGTATGGGTGTGTGTGTGTATATAGATATATATACACATAAATATGTTTACACACATATGTATACATACATATATGTGCAACATGCCTATATGTATGTTTCTATATACATGTGTTGCACACATACAATTTTTTCTGCCATTGTAAATCTGTACTTCTCTGATATTTAGTGAGTTACCTGAGGCATTGTGGATTAGTGCCTTTCCCAGAGTCACCCAGCTATTATATATAGAAAACAAAACTGAGACCAAAGCCTTCTTGAATATAAGACCAGCTTTTTATATACCAAATCAAAAAGAAACAGATTCCATATTGACTTAGAAAACCACAGATTAACATTATCTATGTCGTATTATGTTTTTATTTATTTTGTTAAATATTTCCCAGTTACCTTTTGATCTGATTATGGCCATAATATGCATTTTGCATCCAGCAGGACCATGAGTTTTACACTTCTGCACTGCAACACACTTCCTCTCATGCTTTGATTTTTATAATTGCAAAAATTGAACTATGCTGAAAAAAAATCTTTTCATCTTTGCTATAAAAGCCTGGGGAGTCGATGAAATAGAACCACAGGTAATTTGGCTTAACTTTATTAGATCATTTGGTCTAATGCAAGAGATTTCTCTAAGCAAGAGATGTGAAATATATGTGAAGTCTCTCACATTTCAAATTATCTCCATGGACTTTAGTCAAGAAAATTTTGCTTTATATCACATTCTTTTCTGTAATAGTTAAAAATATTTTTTATTAATTCAGTCTTCTATAGAGATTGTCATCCTTTTAACAGTTTTTGCAAACTTGAGACCAGTTTTAAGTAACCTTCTTCACTTAGTCAAGCACCAGCCCTTTCACCTCCTCCCATTTCTCAACACTTTTTTTAGCACATCTCATCTCATAGACACATTTATCAGGGTTATTTTTCCCCTTCTAGTTGCACCTTTATCTCTGTGCTAATGTCTCAGGGTTTTTTTCATCATAGTTCCCACTCACCTTTGGACATTTGGCTAGTTCTCTATGAGTGGGAACAAACTGAGAAGAACATCTTCTTGATTCTTTTACCTTCAGGAGGGAGAAAATGTACCTAATGGTCTTAGATAGCCAGCCTTGATCATCTTTTAACTGAATTACTGGTTAAACACAATCATTGAGTGATTTCAGAAGGGCAATGGATATTCCCTATGAAGTAAGACTGACTTGGTGGCTTCTGTGCAGCCCCATGACCTGAGGCAAGGAACTCTTCTAGTCTTATGCAACCTAATTTGAGGGATAGTAGTGTGGGAAGAGAAAGTATTAGGCTTCACTTACAGAAGCAGTTTGAATTGCTTGCTAAAATGTTCTAGCAGGAAGTCACCTCAGAATCCACTTAATCTAACCTATATACACTCAGCTTGTTCCTGAAGATTTTCAGTTAGGCAAAATTTACTAACTCCTGGTATAGCCTGTTCCATTTTAGGTAGTTTAATCTTGAGCAAATTTTTCCACATATTAAGATTACTGTAGGCTATGCATAAATTTGATTTAATCCAGAAGGTTCAAAGTTTTTGCCTTGAAGGGAAAAAATGCAACCGGAACTCATGAATCATAAAATCCAACAAAACTTTAAAAGCTAGAGATTAAAAGCATGTAATGCAAAAATAAAATAATATGTGAAATACAACTTCCATTCTTTAGTCATTAAATTGGGAATCACAGAAAGCAATTTACAGGTAGTTAAAAAGTTAGTAGAGTTTGAGGTTTAAAAAAAATCCAATGACATTTCCAATTCTTAAGCTATTTCTTTTGTAGTTCCATCATCAAGTGGATAAAGCACTTAGCATGGGCCAGCCTATGTAAGAGGAAGGCTGAAAGCTAGACTGTGGCTAGACTATGTTACAACAGCAAAAACAACAGCTAAAAATCCAGGATCCCATTCGAAATCCCACGAGTAAATCCAACTCTGCCCTGTGTTTCTAGTTCTGTAATGTACAACCGAGCAGGAAAAGACAAATCGCTCTTATTTATATGCTTGGAATTAGTAGTCATCTTTTCCTGAAATCTTTTTTTCTCCAGGCTAAATATTTTCATTTTTAAGTGACTTCTCAGATATCAAGATCTACTGTCTCTTCACCATTCTGGGTGCCTCAGATGATTCCCAGTTCATCAATACCCTTCCTAAAATATGATGCCCAGAATGGATGACAATATTTCAAATGAGGTCTGATCAGAACAAAAGAGTTTTCTCCTTTCATCTCCATAACCACAGAAACTATATTTTTCCTAACAGCCTCAGTTTGAAATTGCAGCTGCTGTCATACTGTTAATTCCTATTGAGACCTTGTAAGCCTCCTCCATGCCTCCTCCAACTTATCCTTGTAAAGCTGATTTTTTCAATCAACAATCAACCTAAAGACATTTGTTAAATGATTCCACATACTAGTCTGAGAGTTAGGGAAACAAATCTTAATAATAACTAATATTTATATGGTATTTACTACATATCAGATATTGTACTAAGTGCTTTGCAATTATTATCTCATTTGATTCTCATAACAACCCTAGAGGTTTAAGTGCTATCCCCATTTTCCAGATGTGAAAACAAGCAAGCAGAAGTTATGTGACTTTCCCAGAGCCACACAGCTAGTCAGTGTCTGAAGCAGCTTTTGAACTTGTGTCTTTCTGACTCCAAACCTGATGCTCTATCCACTATGCCCCTTAACTACCTCAGCCACATAAATGAAATAGTCTCACCCCTCAAAAACTCAAATTGTCTAGAGGGAAGATTATATATCTGTTTGTATATCTATGCAGCTACACACATGCATACATATATATATATATATACATATATATATATATACACATAGGTATGTATGTTTTATATACTGGGTATCTATATGCATATATGTATTACTATATGTGACTATATAAAATTCAGGGTAATTAGAGTAAGGAGCACTAGAAGCTATAAGGAAATCAGGAACAACCTCAAATATAAAATAGTGTTTATGTTGAACTTTGAAGAAAATTAGGAATTCAAAGAGAAAAAGGTGAGGTCAAAAATGATGCAGACTTGAAGCAAAGCCTGTGTCAAAGTACAAAGGTGGGAGATAAGATGTCATGTGTGAAGAACAGCAAGATCATTTAGTCTGGACGATAAAGCATGTGAAAAAGAAGTTGAAATCAGGTTATAAAGGGCTTTAGATGCTAAACACAAGAGTTTGTATTTGATCTTAAAGGTAATAGGGTACAACTGGCATTTACCAAGCAGACTGGAAACACATTTAGACCTGTGTTTCAGAAATATAAATCAGGTTGGATTGGAAAGGAAAAAGGCAGGGAGACCAATTAGGAGGTTATCACAAACATTCAGGCAAAAGGTGATCTCAGCCTGCACTGTGGTGGTGGTCAAGAGAATGTAGAGAAAGGAAAGGGACTTGACAAGTGATTCAGGATGAAGGGGAGGAAGAGAGAGGAATTGAGAAAGAAGGATGGCATGAGTGTCAACAGAAATGGGTTAAGTTTAGAAGGAAGTTTCCAAGAGAGAGGTGGTGAGGGAGAGGAGGAAGAGGACAAAATAATGAATTCTCTTAAGGACATATACATAGAATTTAAGATGCTTGTGGGAAATATGTGTCTTGAAACTAGATGTTTACATTTTCATTTATCCCAATTACATGTTATCTTATTAGATTCAGCCCTTTTCCCTTGCCTGCCAAGCTTGTTTGGATTCTAATTCTGACATCTAGCATGTTCAGTTTTGTGTCATCTGCAAATCTGACTAGCCTACCGTCTCTGCCTTTATCCAAGTCACGGACAAAAATGTTACACAGCACGGGGGCAAACCCGGATCCCTGGGACATTCCACTAGAAAACTCTCGGAGCAGACATTGAATTGACTGGTAATTACTCCTCATTTTATCCAATCATTCAATCAGCTCTGAGTCCACCAAAATGAAATATAGTATAGTCCGTGGCTTCTTAAACATTTACCACTCATGACCCTCTTTCACCTGAGAAATTTTTATGTGATTTCAGATTTCTAATGTACAAAATAGGCATACAAATCAAAATTTACTCATTATAAATCATAATTTTGTGATCTCCACATTCAATTACAAGACTCTATATGGGGTTGTGAACCACAGTTTAAGAACCTAGGGTCTAGCCCACATTTCTCCATCTTTTCTCACAACAATAGAATGAGATATTTTGTCAATTTTAATTAATTGACTGAATGATATTAGCTGATTTGTATATGATATTTTAAATATTGCAACGTTTATATACATTATCTCATTTGCTAAAATCTAGATAAATTATACCTACAATATTCTCCAATCCATCTAGTAACCCCAACAAAACAGAGATAAAGTTAATCAATTTGACTGTAAATTCCCTGAGAACAGACTGTCTTTTATTTCTTTTTTTCATCTCTGGCTCTTAGCATATAGTAAGTGCTTAATAATTGTTTCTTTATTGATTGATTTGGGAATAAACTTTTCTTGATAAAGCCCTGCTTTTGGGATAATCACTTCCTTTTCTAGATGTTCCTAAGAATTCTTTTAATAATAAATACTAAACATTTTCTAAGAATCAGACAAAATCATTGGCCTAAAATTTGTAAGTTCTAGTATTTTCCCACTTTTTTTAAAATAAAGGTTTACTCTTGTCTTTCCCATTATAATATATCTCTCATTCCCATCTAGGAGGCACCGTAGTGCATAGTGCTGTACTTGAAATCAGGAAGACCTGAGCATAAATTCCAAAAACACTTAAATTGTCTCAGTTTGCTTGTTTCCTCATCTAAAATGGGTATTATAACTAAACCCATTTTCAGGACTGTTATGAAAATCAAATGAGATAATTTTAAAGTGTTTAGCGCAGTGTCTGACACATAGTAAGTACAATATAAATGTTAGTTATTATCATCCTCACCATCATTATTATTATTATAGATAATCCTTCAGAGATCACCAGCTGGGGCACCACACTCACATCTGCCACTTCTTTGAGAACTCCTATAGTATAGCTGATCTAAGAAGAATCAAATTCATCAAGGGCAAACAGCTGGTCCCATGCTACCTCCCTCCTTAGTTTGAATATTGATTCCATATTACCCCTTTTATTCTGTCCTTTTTCCATTTGAAGATTTCAGCAGAGGGGGGATGGGGAAGGATCCAAATAAAAGCTGGGTGATTTTGCCTTCTGATCTTCATTGATGATTATCCTCTCATTCTCCCCAAGCAGGAATCATTTCTTTGATCCTTCTCTTTTCTCAAAATTCTCTTTCTTTTTTTTTTAATTTTTCATTTTCCTCACTATTGTTACAGGATCAGGCCAAGCTACCTCTCCTTTCCTACATCTAGGCTTTTGTAAAATCTAAGTACATCATCAAGTTCCTGGTGTAAGCCTTTTATCAGTCCCTTGAGACACATCTAACCTTTTCCCCACCCTTAGAATTATTTCTCTTTATGTCTCCAGAATTTCTTTCTTGAAAGCTTCCTATTTCTCATGAAATGATTTCTCCAAGAGATATTTAGTCCATGGAATCCTGCCTACATTTTCTTGGAATTCTATGAAATCTTCCTAAAAAAATTAGTACTAATGAGTGATACATATGCATATATAGAGTGATTTAAGGTTTACAAAGCACTTTATACATGGTATTTCATTGGGGCATCTAGATGGCATACTGGATAGAATGATTGGGATCAAGAAAACCTGAGTTCAAATCTTGCCTTAGATATTTACTAGTTAACTAAGCAAATCACTAAGCTTGTCTTTATTATTCTCATTTGTAAAATAAAGATAATAAGAGTATCTACTTCAGGATTGTTGTAAGATAATATATCTAAAGTGCTTTGCAAACTTTAAAGCACTATATAATTATATTATATAATATAGTTATATAATAACTACATAGTTATTATAATTAATCTTAAAACTTCCTTGTGAAGTAGGTGCTATTATTATCCTGACATTACAGATGAGGAAACTGAAACTTGAGAGAAGATTAAGTGACAAGATTATATCTACAGTTGGTAAGTACTTGGGGCCAGATTTTAATTCATTTTTTCCTCCCAGGACATTCATACCTTTTTTCCCAAACTGGATCCTATTGTAGCCACAGAAAACAGCATCAAATTGAAGAGCCAGGTTGTCAAGGTTAGACAAGTGTTTCTGGGCTGACACACAATGCATATGTAAACTTACACCTGCCAAGTGAAAAGAAACCATAAACAATTTGATGGCTTTTCTAATACCTATTACGGACTTGCTTCTGAAAGCATGACGTGGGCTTTTTATTTTCAAATTTGATCAAAAGTGCACATAATTCTGTGGGGGTCAGGAGGTGGATGCTATATTGCTCTATAAAAGCCTATTTTAAGCTTTCCCTTTCATTGTGCTATTATGTTACTAGAATCAACCAAATTGCAAATAGGGCATGGCAAAATATATCTAGAAATAGAAAAATAAAAAATAATCCTGAAGTCCATAGTAAAAACATAAAACTTGAATAAAACATCCATCAAAAAAATTTGCCTTCCGATTGATGATAAATGCCTCACTCATCACTTTTATTGCCAGAGTCAAATGAATACCAGATGGTTTTAGCTATTAATTTGCATTCAGCACTGAAAGATTGAACATTTGACATGCATTCAGTGCAGTTTTCATTGGTACTTTCTCAACAAAATGAATGTGAGTTTAAATAATCCATGTTCTGTTATTCTTCCCAAAGATCATACCATTACAATTCCTCTTTCCATTAAAATCTTTCTATGTTTCCTGTTAATCGTCTGTTGTAATTTTGTTTCCTATGTTTAGGA
The DNA here is from genome assembly GCF_048593235.1 of Sminthopsis crassicaudata. Taxonomy (NCBI): domain Eukaryota; kingdom Metazoa; phylum Chordata; class Mammalia; order Dasyuromorphia; family Dasyuridae; genus Sminthopsis; species Sminthopsis crassicaudata. The sequence goes on from NC_133619.1 coordinate 552,562,721, forward strand.
CCAAAGGAAAATCTTTAGCTTGCACATTCAGGTAGTTTGTCCCCCCGATATCATGAATATTATTATTATCATATTATTATTATTATTATGGATAAATGTTTTCAGGTGAAATCAATTAGATAATACATGAAATGTTTTGTAAATCTGCAAGGGAAAGAAGAAAGAAAGAAAGAGAGAAAGAAAGAGAGAAAGAAAGAGAGAAAGAAAGAGAGAAGAAAGAAGAAGAGAGAGAAAGAAAGAGAGAAAGAAAGAGAGAAAGAAAGAGAGAGAGAGAAAGAGAGAGAGAGATAAGAGAGAGAGAGAAAGAGAGAGAAAGAAGAGAGAGAAGAGAAAGAGAGAGAAGAGAAGAAGAGAAGAGGAGAGAAGAGAGAGAGAGAGAAAGAAGAGAGAGAGAGAAGAAAGTAGAGAGAGAAGAGAGAGAGAGAGAGAAGAGAGAGAGAAGAGAAGAAGAGAGAGAGAGAGAAAGAAAGAGAGAAAGAGAGACATTTTTTAGCTTCATGACCTCAAGCACTTCACCTAATCTCTCTGAGCTTCAGTTTGCTCATCTGTGAAATGGGTAAAATAATATCTACATAATTAGGTTGTTGAATCAACTACAATATATGACAACATATATAAAGTTACTTTACAAACCTTAAAGAACTTTTAAAAGTTTAGCTATTATCTTTAATTACAGCTCATTTTATGATCAGAAGAGCATTTGCATAGTTTCAGGTAAGTTTCACTATCTCCCTTTGAGATAGTATTAATATTATTATCTTTATTATATATATGCATATATAATACATATCTTTGAGAAAAAAAGGACAAAAATAACCTCGGTGCCTTATACTTTTAATATAAATTATCATATAACTCTTAGTTATTACTAATCAAAAATATATTTTATGAGTTGCATTAAATGTAAAAGAAATATGAAAAATATGTCAGAGGCAATATGACATAGTGGAGAGGGAGCTGGACCAGGAGTTTAAAAAACCTGGGCTCAAATCTCACTTCAGACATTTATTAATTCTGCAACCTGAGGCAAGGAAAGGAAAAAAGGAAATTAATATTTATTAAACACCTGCTCTATAGCAGGCTCTATGCTAAGCACTTCATAGTTACTAACTCATTTGATCCTCACTACAACCCTGTAAAGAGATGCTATTATTGCCATTTTACAATTGAGGCAGACAGAGGTTAAGTATGACTTGCCTAGCGTTACATAGCTAGTAAATGTCTGAGACCGGATTTTAATTCAGGTCTGCCTGATTCCAGTCTCAGCGCTCTGCCCATTGTACCATTCACTTATTCTGACATTGAACAATTGATCCTTGCCTTTCAGTTCTGGCCATTCTACCAGTTTCAAATCCACCTAACTATACTATGACCTAGCCCATATTGTCCACTAGAAGAGCATGAGAGATTTTGTACTGAGCCATTTTCCAAAATCCTATCTTCTCTAGGAGACTAGGCCAGCAGTTGAGCCTCCAAACCCACACAAATCCATTGACCCTACCCATAAAAGAACCCTATGCTCTAGGACAACTAACAACCTTAAGTGGGTTGTAATGACTCTACTGCTCCTAGCCTGTTGATTTGCACCAAGAGAGAAGGATCAGGTTCTTTGCCCTTGCAGGAGTTGCCCCAGAGAGAAGAGGGTCCTCCAGACCTCTCATTCTCTGCTAAACATCCAGAGATATATCTTCTCAAGCCCAGCAGAATGTAAGCTCCTTGAGAGCAGGTTCTGGTTTAGTTTTGTTTTTTATTGTTGTTGATGTTGTTGTTTTTATTCCTAGCACTTAACACAGTACCTGTCAATTAGAAGACATTTAATAAATGTTTGTGATATTGAAGGGGAGTATGTGCTGACAAATATTAGCACCCTAAGGCACAGAGCATAATCAATAGTAGGTGCCATCCTAATTCCAACTGTTTCCAGGAACAGCAAAATCAGTCAGGGTACTCCTCACACGTGCAGATTCCTCTTGCTGTCCATATTCCTCTTTGTTCCCAGCTTGATTTCTATGGTGATTTGCTGAGTCAGAGCCAGCATAATCCAAAAAAATAAATCCCAGGCTCTGGAGACAGATAATTTATATTCAAATTCTGCCTCTAATATTTATTACCTATTTGACCTGAAAAAAAGTAGATTAAATTCCTGATTTCTGTTTCCTCATCCATATATAAAACCCAGACAGGGGAACATCTCTCCACCCTGGTACACCTCTGATACAAGATAGGTGACCTTGCTCACTCCAATCTGCCCTCCGGTCTAGGTTCCCAGAGAATGTCCAATAGCAGGTTGTTATACTCAAACTCTCTTCAAACTCCTCCCACTCACTACTTTAGCTTATAAGCCCCCACTGATGAATTTCCATTCAGACATCCACTCACAATTATGACACTTGAGACAAACAGGTCTCAGAGACCAAGGTCACAGAGAGAGTAAGTGTCTGAAGTCAGATTTGAATTCAAGAAAATGGGTCTTCCCAAATCCAGGTCCAGTATTCCATCTACTGCACCACCTAGCTGCCCATAGTTTAGGGGTACTATCCATAAAAATCCTTTGATGAACATAAGGTCCTTTGTTGAAGAGAAGCTTCTAGAGATATCCTAAATTAATCCATAAATTCTTGAGTAGCTCTTCACTGAGCACATCAGAGATAAAAAGTGAAGAAACATGAACAGTATTTACAAGAAACATAGCCTCTATTCATTTGCCTTCTAACGACTCATGTGTTTACTGGATCCTACCATTTTGGCTCCCTTTTTTGATTTCACTCTGATTAGGAAAGGCTGTGTTTGTGATAAACATTTCTATTTAAAAACTCCAGGACATTCTTCCAACAAATTCAGGAAGTACCAACAGCTGAAAAATTATTCTCTCCTGCATCCAGAGGCCAAAAACAAGCTTTCAGAACTAGCTTTCCTATCATTGACCAAGAGAAAAAAAACATGATAGAGAATAGGGGGCTTTGCTTCCTGACCCATTGAATCAATTTTCTATACATCATTTGAACATTCAATTGTGCTTCATCCTTATCCTTCCCTCCTTCCTCATTGGATATAGAACCCAATTTCTAAATTTGTAAAAGTAAAATTCCCTAATATGGTACCTAGACAGGTGCAGCTATATGGTACAGAGGACAAATAATTAGCTTTGCCATCAAAATACTCTGGTTCAAATCCTTCCAAGGATAATTATTGCCTGTATGAAATTGGATAAGTAAATTATCTCTATGGACCTTTCCCTCAACCAAAAAATGAGGGAATTGGGCTAGACAGTTCCTGAAATTCCTTCCAGTTCTAGATCTGTAATCATATCCCCTTGCTCTCAGAACTTCCGCTTGTTCTCATAAGTGATTCTAGAGAATCAATGTCGGTGAAGACATTTTCTCCCTCTACTTCTTCCTCACACTTTCCCATTTGCTAGGTAGAGATGCTAGGTGCTAGTGCTAGGATGCTTGACATTGTGATTTGTCAATACATTTCCCTTTGAAACAACGCTCACAAAATTTGGTTTTGTCTGGGGAGCAGATCACTGATTTTGTTCATGTAGGGAACTCGCAGAGAGAAAATTCTCTCTACTAGTGCTGTCATCTACTTGACAATTTATAAAATTGCCTAGATATCTAAGAAGTTGTTATTTGTTAGAACCAAACAGATAGGGTAGATATAAGACAAGACTTAAACCCAATTATTCTTGACTTTGATGCCATCTCTTTCTTAAGAAATTAATCTTATTTTTATTTTATATTTTATTTTTATTTTTATTGAGTAAAGATCTATTATTCTATTGGTGTAGGAAATTCTAGTGTGGGAATTCCCTTCACCAAGGCAAATGAGCAACTGACTAATAGTTAAGGAAAGTTGTCCAAGTAATTAAGAAATTGAGTGATTTCTCCAGTCATCATGTTTCAGAAATCAAGACCAGAATTCTATTTACTCTGACATTCAGCTTCTGCTAATAATTCTACTAATGATTAGTAGTAATAATGTTAACAATATTAGTAGTAGTAATAATAGTATTAGTAGTATTAGCATGCTATTACTATTGCTATTAACAGTACTAATAGGGGCAGCTAGGTGGTGCAGTGGATACAGCACCAGCCCTGAAGTCAGGAGTATCTGAGTTTCTGGTCTCAGATACTTAACACTTCCTAGCTGTGTGACCCTGGGCAAGTCAATCCCAATTGCCTCCAGAAAAAAAAAAAAAAAAAAAACAGTACTAATACTACATTAATTACTACTAGTATGACTAGTATACTACTGATCACAGTAGTATTGCTATAATAAGGTGATTAACAATTATTTATATTCTATAAATAGCTTTATAATATTATTATAGAGCAGATACATGTCATAGTGGAGTCAGGAAGACCTGAGTTCAAATCCAGACTCAAGGATTTACTTGCTGTGTGACCCTGGAAAAATCACTTAATCCTGTTTGTCTCAGGTTCCTCAACTGTAAAAATGTCCTAAAGAAGGAAATAGCAGACCACTCCAGTATCTTTGCCAAGAAAACCTCAAATCAACTCCAAAACAATAACAGTACTATTACATTAATAGTACAATAATTTTCTAGATAATTATAATAATATTAAATATCATTAATAATCAATACATTATACAACTTTCTAATTGTAAGATCCTTCTCCAGTAACCAGTGAGGGTCTGTATTTATTACCAGAGGATCTCAGACAAGAACTGTGCTATTTTTTATCTTTGCCTTTTCATTGTTCAGCCTAATTCTTTACAAAAAATAAGAATTTAGCAAATATGAGTTAAATGAATAAATTTATAATAGCAATGTAGTCAACTCTTGATTTTCTACTTCATAGATTATCTATAGTAAATATTTCACTCTGAGAATGTATTTTTCCACCATCCAACATCCACCTCAGTTGGATCTCACTTGAATTGCCACTGAGTATGTACTCAGGAAAGACAAATTAAATTTTATCTTAGCCAAGGCAAAATGTAATTAGGAAGACAAATATATTCCTTCCCCAAATCGCATAATGTATTCCAAACTGTAGTATGAATTTTTTTTTGGATGATCTGTTGTTTGGATTAGAAATTAAATCCAGCTCAACAAACACTTCTTAAAAGCCTACTATGTGCCAGGTACTTGTCCATATTCCAGTTCTGTCAATACTATGGATAAGCAAAATCTAATTGCATTTAAAAAAAAATGTGCCATCAAAATTCCAGTTACTCTGGATTAAATAGCAAGCCGTGATTCAGTGACAATCTATTGAATTTAAGTAAAATAACAGTATCTCAGAGTTTCAATGCAAGAATCCTCTTCCAATATCCTCAACAAAGGAACATCTAATTACTTCCTAAAGATGTCCAGCAAAAGGAAACCCACTGTTTCCCATAGGTCCATTCTTTTTCAGGACTACTACCTAGAGAGCCATTCCAAGGTAGAAAATAGCTAACTTAGGATTTTTTTTTTCAAAAATAGGTGGGAATACTCAAACACTTAATTTTTTCCAAGATGCTGTGAAACAGGTAGAATGAATCTCATTTTGCAGATTGACCAAAATTTTTATTGAGCAGTTTGCTTAAAGTCACCTGGTGGGCCTCTTTTCCTGCAGCAATTCAATGAAATAAAAAAGACTCTGCATTCTCATCCTCTGGGGGGAAAATGTATTTTAATGCTGTCTTTTAATTTTCTTTAATTTCTTTGCTTCACAGAATAACTACATTCCAGGAGAGCAGGAAAGGTATGTAAATCAAATTTATGCAAATTAAATACATTATTTTCCTACTCACTGGCATCATGTATATTCCCACAGTAAAATAACAGCACCAAAATATAAAAATATGAAATTCCAGAATTCAACAAACTTTGAAAATCATACTTTCAGGTGAAAATGAATAGCTTTCAAAACTCAGATCAATGTGTGATCTTGATTTTAAAGTTCCCTCCAATACTGAAGGGAGGGAAGAAGAAGAAGAAAGAAAGAAAGAAAGAAAGAAAGAAAGAAAGAAAGAAAGAAAGAAAGAAAGAAAGAAAGAAAGAAAGAAAGAAAGAAAGAAAGAAAGAAAGAAAGAAAGAAAGAAAGAAAGAAAGAAAGAAAGAAAGAAAGAAAGAAAGAAAGAAAGAAAGAAAGAAAGAAAGAAGGAAGGAAGGAAGGAAGGAAGGAAGGAAGGAAGGAAGGAAGGAAGGAAGGAAGGAAGGAAGGAAGGAAGGAAGGAAGGAAGGAAGGAAGGAAGGAAGGAAGGAAGGAAGGAAGGAAGGAAGGAAGGAAGGAAGGAAGGAAGGAAAGGAAGAAAGAAAGAGAGAGAAAGAAGGAGGAAAGTAAGGAAGGAGAGAGGGAGGGAGAGGTAGAATAACAGATGAAGGGAGAGATGGAGGAAGGAAAAAGAAAAATGTTCAGAGCTAGTTGCTTTGAACATTTTTTTCCTCTGAATAGTACCCAAAATACATTGCATTTTTTGTTCTCATTCTATATGTCCCTCTGTATTATGCTCAGAAGTAATGTGTTCAGTCTAAAGAAAGAAAATGATAATGTGCAAAGCATCCAGAAGAGTACAACCAGGATGAAGAAGAACCTCAGAATAGTATCATATCCTAGATGAAGGAGCTTGGCAAAGGCATGCTGGCAAATGTTTAACAACTAACTTTCAGGGGATATGATACAAAACACACTTTTATCTCTAATCCACATTATTGGCATTTTTCCCATCATTTTCTAAAGTCTAGTCAATGAACAAAACAATAAATCAAGTCCTAGTTTGTAGAATTTGCTTATTCCTGAGGTGTAAATGTTTATATGGAAAATTTAACAATCAGCTCTCTCAAACTGGTTCAAGCTGCCTCTAGCACACTCCTGGAACTGATTATGTTTAGCCTGGAAAAAGAGAATAAAAAAGGACTTTAATAGTTTTCTTCATGTTCTTGAAGAATTGTTATTTCACAGAAGGATTAAATTTGTTCTGCTTAGTCACAAAGTTCAGCAGAAGGAAAGACCAATGAAGGAGAAAGACAGATTTAGGTTTGATGTAAGAGAGAAACTCAATAGTCATAATGGCTGTTCAAAAGTTGAAGGAAACTCCTTAGGAGATAGTGGAGTTCACTATTTGGAGGTCTTCTAACAAAGATTGGATAGTTATTTGTTAAGTATTTGGTAGACTAGAGGAAATTCTCATTCAGGTAAGGGCTGGACTAGATTACTTCTGAGATCTCTTTTAACTCAGATTCTGTAACTGAAATCTTCAGTACTATAACTTCTGAGGAAACATTTTCAACATGCTTGCATAGGACAACACATCCCTTTATTACATGACAATTAAGTTTATTCTCCCCAGTCTGCACTGTCCCCTCACCCTCAATTCCAACATCCCCATTACAGCTTTTCTTCCTGATTTAAGCATAGGCTTCTTCTCAGCACATCTCTACATAAGCCAACTCTTCACATCCAGAACTGGAAGCTGCCTAGGCTAACTCTATGGAGTAAAATCACTTTGCCAATCCAAATTAGAGTGCTATAATTTTCTATTTGTTAGCAATTCAGGGTTGGCTGGTCTCCATAGTACAAGTGTCATAAAACTAGGACTTAATACCTCAGAATACACAGAGTATAAACTAACAGTTTTCCATGATTTTCTGTGTCAGTATCAAAACTTTTTTGAATTTTTCCTTTACCTTTCATTTAATTTTTTTTAAAAATTTTGAGCTCTTCCAGATATTCCTTTTGGTGCCTAAAATCAATTCATATTTTCTTTGAATCTTTGGCTACAGCAATTTTGACTCAATTGTCTTCTGAATTTGTGTTCTGATCTCACTCTTTCACCATATAATTCTCTATAGTCAAGTTCTTTTCCTGTTGTTTGTCCCCCTTTTCCAGCCCATTTTTTGGTCTTTTGACTTTATAATAAAAGTTTGGCTGCATTCTGAGGTTGGAAGTGACACTGTCCCACATTTTGGGTTTTTTGTGCAGTTGTTTTCAGAGCTAGTTCTAAGGGATTATAAGTTTTCAGTCCTTCCAAGGTGGTATGATTTTAAGAAGAGGTGTGTATACTAGTCTCCTAGCCTATGATCTGATATATGAGTGACTACAAGCACTCTTTTTAGCTCTGGACCTGTGACAAGGATTCTTGCTTCCTTGTGGTCTCAAGTTCTGGTGTGCTATTGCTCCTTTTCACCTTGGAACTGTGATGGAGGACTTCGACCCAGATCAGAATATGGGCAATGCAACAGAATCCGGCACCCAGTGCCACAAAAGGAGTCCCATAATCCCCTTCTTACCAGTTTTCTGCTCCTTATCAGCTGGGGACTGAGAATACTGGAATTCACCACCCCTGCCTCCAGTTCTTGCTGCTGATTTGCTGATGCAGCCTCCATTCTTATCCCAGTGCAATAGAATTTTCCTGCTGATTCTAATGTGTCTTGGCTGGGAAAGTTGTTTCACCCCATTCTTTTGTGGGTTCTGCTGATCCAGAATTCACTTTGAGGTATTCCTTAAAGTTGTTTGGAGAGGTATTTGGAAGAGTTCAAGCAAATCATTGCTTATTCTCCATCATCTTGCTTCTGCCCTCCCTAAGAGTGCATATTAAAGCATGATTTTTTTTCTTTATCCTGGTTGTTTTTTTTCCCCAGAATATTGTTAATGAAGAAACGTTTTACATGACTTCATATTTGCAATGGGTTTTGTATTTCTTGTATTTTAATGGGATGAGAGTAATGAAATAATCTGAAACTGATAATAAAATTAAATGAAAAATAAAACTTTTTAGACAGAATACAAGATTTTAATTTTTCTTAGCATAAAATATAATTTTCCCTGGAACATATCTGAACTGTGCAATAGAAACTGCTTGTCTAAAGAAAAATCAGAAGATGAACCTAAGGGATGATGAAGTACAAAGAATATACTGTTATGGCACCTTCACCAAGCTTATGTTCAGTGCCTCATACACAGTAAGCACTTCAGAAAACATCAGTTAAATTGTACTAATCGACCAGTAAAGATGGAACTGAGCCTTGAAATGGGTGCAACTTTGAATTTTGACTTCTGCAATTCTGAAGTGTTTTTTTCCCTATGGAATTGCCCTCTTTAGCAGAATGCATTACTTGTGGCAGTTGCTTTCACAATAATATCCAGCCTTTGGAAGAAAATATCATGAATTCAAGAGCTGAGGTATATTCTTTTATTGTATATTGAGCTGAGAAGTTGGGGAGGCTGGTTGCCTCACCCAGCAGAGCAACAAGAACAAAAGCCCAGACCAAACAAGAAGAAGGGAAGAGACAAACAAAACAGAATACCAAGAAAACACAAGCGAATCTATTCAAATCAATTTGACCAACATTTACTAGACAGACACTGAGCACAGAGCATAGTGATGGATACTAGAGAAATGGGACAAATCCTTTTCAATCAGTCAGTCAACAAGCACGTATTTAACACTTTTTGTAGATCAGGCACTCTGTTAAGTGCTGTGAATACAAAACAAACAAACAAAAAAAAGACAAAATTATCTCTCTCCTCAAGGAGCTCCCAAGAGACAGCATGTAAACAACAATGGATGTACAATATATATTCAGAGTGGATTTTTTAACATTAGAAGGCTATTGGCATTGCCATACTTGTAGAATATTGCCTAGACTCTCAGATGAGTTCACTATGTGGTTCATTTTACTTTGATACAAAGGTGTTCTCCCAGAATGGGAATGCAGGGCTGGTAGATGGCAGTAACTAATTAGTTCAAGAAATCGGAAAGAAAAAAAGGGAAGAGAAGTTGTATGAGAAAGACTTCCTGCAAAATATAGCATTTGATCTAAATCTTAAAGAAACCCAAAATATCCAATAAGAAGAGATGAGGAAGAGTATTCTAAAAAGAGGAGACAGAGAATGAAAAAAACACTGAATTGAGAGAAATGGATTGACATGCAAGGAATAGCGAATAGATCAGTGTAACTGGGATGTAGAGTGTGTGAAGATTTGAAAGTATGACATTGGAAAATTAGAAAGATATCAGTTCTTTGGACTATTTTAAGTTCTAGATGGAAACAATTAGGAAATACTGGCATTTATAGACTAAGAGAAGAGAGATGGTATGACATAATCAGACCTACATCTTAATAAAATCTTCTTTGGCAACTGAGTGGGGAGAGACAAGACATACAGATCAATTAGAAAGAAAATGAATATCTTACTAGAGTAAATCTTTTATTGTCATTACCCATGGAGAGAGAGAACTATCCAAGAGGTTCTATGAATATAGAAATATGATTGTTGTTATAAAGTGAGCACAACTGAGGAATCAAGTAAGACCCTAAGGTTGCAAGCATTGGAAACCAGAAAGTTAATTTTTCCCCTGAAAATAATAAGGAAGTTTAGAAGAGGATAGTATTTATAGGGAAAAGAGAGAGCTTTGTCTTGGAGACATTGAGTTTGAAACATCTGCAAGACAAATAACAAGAATGCAAAGGTTAATTGATGATTCAGGACAGGTACTTAGGAGAGAGATTAGCATTGGACATATATAAATCTGGTAATTATTTTCAGAAAATGATCATCAAACCCATGGAAGCTGATGAGGTCATCAAGAGAAAGTATAGTGAGAAGGGAAGAGAATCCAGGACAGAGCATTGAGGAATTTTCACAAATAGTGAGCATGATTTTTGAAAGTAGATTCTGCAAATAAGACTGAGAAGGAGTAGTCAAAATGGTTGGAGGCAAACCAGGAAAAGACAGCATCACCAAAATGTAAATGAGAGAATATTTGAGAGGAAAGGTTGATCAATGGTATAAAGCATATAGAGTTCAATAATGATGAAGAGTGAGAAGATGCTACTAAACTTGACAATTAAGAGAACATTGGTAACTTTGCAGAGGAAATTTCAATTGGTTGATGAAATCAGATGAGCTTAGAATCTAAAAGAGAGAAGAGATATATGATACATCTAGAATATTATATCCAATACTAGACACAATTTAGAAAGGACATCAACCAATGGAATAGAAGAGAGTGACTCAATTGGTAAAATTTTCACTGGAGACCTTTTCACATGAGAATCATTTGAAGAAAACATATGTATTTAGATTGAGGAAGAAAAGACTATGTGAGTACAGCATCACTATCAAGTTTTTGAAGACCTAACACATAAATCCAGATATATAAAGAAAGAAGGGGCTATGAAGGAGAAATCACTTTCACTGAATGAGTCAAAAGAAATTTAGTGGGAGGAAGTGGTGTCTAAAGGAAGGGAAATACCTCAAGAGATGGTAGAGGAAATGGTGTAAGCAAAGACATAGGGACAGAAGAAAACAAGATAAGAATGAGAAGAGAATACTACAGTTTGGCTGAAATGTAGAGAACATGAAGGAATGGTAGAAAGTAAGTTTAGAAATTTAAATTGGAAACAGATCGTGGAGGACTTTAAGTAAAATCAGGAGTTTCTCCTCTTTGGTAAATAGAAAGGGAATCACTATAGATTTTTGAATTGGGGAATGTTATAGTAATGAAAAATTACTCAAGAAAATTATTGTAGCCCTCTCTCAAGAATACCTTACCAACTTGGTGCTAACAGGTTTGCAAGTTGAGCTTCCAGGGAAGTGACTACTCCCAGTTACTCCATTTATCCACACTCCTAAAACTATAACTCTGCAGACCCTATCAGTGAGTTTACCTTTAATAATCAACTATAGAAAAAAATGATTTTTGAATCCAGCAAATGTGCTAGGTAAAGTTTCTTGTGCACCTCATCAGAAAAATATTAACTTTTTCCAGAGGAAGAAAAATCTCCTATGGCTAAAGTAATTCCTTTTTTTAAAAAACATGATTTTCTCTTTTTGTTCAAAAAATGTACTTTTATCAAGTGCATTCTGGAACATGATTAGAAGAAAAGTGAACCTGTTAAAAAAAAAAAGCTTTTACAACTTTCCTTTTCATCATCTTATTACAGAGAATAAAATCAGTCCTTATTACATACCAAACTGAAAGCAGTTTTTGCTTCCTGAGTTTGATAGCTTTCAGTCCCTTGTGTTGTTATAAACAATGATACAGCATGTTATTCATGAAAGAAAATTACTTTCCCAAAGAAAATACTAAAGCAGCTTCTCAAAGGTGAAACTTTAGGTTTATGAAGGTCAGTTTGCCGAGGGCAAAGTCATGAGGCAATCTTCTCAAGCATCTGTAGGGCAATACATCACAGGAGTGTCCAGACTCTGCATAAAAAGCAGTGTGAAGGCTTATGTGTTGGAGGAAGATCATCTAATCAAATCCCCATTGGCTAAACAAAATAGATAGAGGAAATTACTGTAGTATGCTCAAAGCCCACCCATTGAAAGACTTCTGTGAATCCCCAGAAAAAAGGTTATGACCCTGTAACCAATGAAAAAGGAGAGAGGAAGAAGTGGTTTCCATTTTAGAAAATCAGACAAAATTGAAGTGCATACATTACAAATTCATGAGAACAAGCAGTTGAGTTCATTTCATCACCATTTTTTAATTTTCTAATATATATCAATAATTATATTAATGAATAAGACTAATCATTTTAAGTATTATCATTGCCATTCAAAATTCAGTTAGTAATAATAGCTTATAAATTGTTTTTCATAAAATAGTAATAGCTTATATTTAAAGGACTGCTTTTAAAAATCTACAAAGGTTTTAAATGCATTATTTCCTTTCAATTTCATAATGACTATAAGATAGACATGATTATTATATCCTCTTCATATAGGAGGAAACCGAATATCAGAAAAGTAAAATAACTTGCCTGGGATCACATATTTGAATTTAAAAGAATTGATGAGAAGATCATAGCCCAAGTATCTCCTGACTCTAAATATAGGACTCTTTCCAGTAGATTGTAAATTGGATAGAAATCATAATTGTACTGTATAGGTGAATTAGATTGAGTAAACTAAAAATGTTATAATTTAATTTTCCATCAATAAAATTTATCTTTAAATGGTATAAAAATAAGGATTTATAGGTATCATCAATATGTGTATATTAGAAAAAAGGTATACTCAAGCTATCTGAGAAGTTATATATTCAAATGGGTGTTCTCAGTTGTAAAATAATAATCTTGGGAGATGAAACACATTTATTATCATGGCCCAAAATATTTTAAGAACTCCTTTAAAGTCACTGTCCATGGTCCTTAAGTGGGACCTCAGATATGAATCTGCTCATAATAGTCTAGGGACAATTCTCTTTGGAATCCATACCACTCTTTTCTGATAATCTGAAGGCCAGTGACCATTCTCTCATCTCCCTATTTCCAACCACAGACATAGACCAATAAGACCCCACCAGAGATCCGTGCTCTTTCAAGGACACTTGTATCTAAATGCAGAAACAGGAGACACTAATATTAATGATGCAAGGACAGAGTTGTATCCAATGTAGATTGGAAATTACAAGAACAGAGTTTTTCAGGGCCCCATGAGTTTTCCTGCAAGAACCAATCTTTAATTCCTTTCATACATACAATACAGTTTACTGGAAAGACCAAAAGATTTTAAACCAGAGGACATAAGTTTGTATCTTGGCTCTACCACTAAACTACCTATAGGTAAATGGGTAATTGTTTCCTCATAGCAAAACCAAGAAGTTAGACCAGATGACATTAAAGATAAATTCTCATTTAAATCCCAAGATCCACATTAGAATCACCAGCCTCAGGAACTCTTATGTGCTGACTTATCATCTGGATACTTTAGAAGGCTGATGATGATGAAAGCAGGTACTGTTTAGGTGTGGCTAGAGCTTCATTAAATGAGAAGTCTATGACTTTCTCATGCAGTCTAATGAGAAAAAAACGTGAATATGCAACAATTTCTCTCTGATTTTGAAAAAATGTCATACAAATATAAAAGTTCTGAGCCTTATAGGTGTTTAACAATTGGTGTTCTCTACATATGTGTGTATTCAAAAACTTTTAAGCTTAATTATATATGCTAATATAACAACTATATATGCTAATACATCATTAGCATTTCTCCATCACTTTCTTAAGTTTATATTATCAATGAAAAAATCATTCAACCCTGATTTGTAGCATTGGACAATTTCTTAGGTGCATATGCTTACAATGAAAATTAAACAAGAAGCTTTCATGAGTCAGTTTGAGCTAATTCCAATATAACATTGTGTAGCTATCACCATTTATCAGCAAGTTCACAAATAAGAAGTGTGATTTTTTCCATCTAAAAGAAGGGATTGAAGGTTCAGACATAAAAACTTTAAGGGACAGGAGAAGCCTAGTTCTCAATGAGGAGCAAAAAAGACAGAGCAAATATGCCCGTATTAAATGTACTCCTTTGAATTGAATATAAGTATGAATGGATGCATCCTTGTCTGGCTTACATAAATAGTAATGTGTCTTCACAAATTTTTTTGTTTCTTTAAATATACCTGTTTTCTACACTGTGGGACATGGTGAAGTTATCCCCTCTCCACTTTCCCCTGATTTAAAACTACCTGACCAACTACAGTTGCTTTCTCTCTCTCTCTCTCTCTCTCTCTCTCTCTCTCTCTCTCTCTCTCTCTCTCTCTCTCTCTCTCTCTCTCTCTCTCTCTCTCTCTTTCTCTCTTTTCTCTCTCTCTTTCTTTTCTCTTTCTCTCTCTCTTTTCTCTCTCTCTTTCTTTTCTCTTTCTCTCTCTCTTTCTCTCTCTTTCTCTTTTTCTTTCTCTCTCTTTCTTTCTGTCTCTGTCTTTCTCTGCTTCTCATTCTATCTGTCTCTGCTGTCTCTCTCTTTTTCCCTCTTTGTCTCTCTTTGTCTCTGACTTTCTGTCTCTCTGTGTGTCTCTTTTCCTCTGTGTCTCTTTGTCTGTTTCTCTCTTTCTTGTTCTTGCTATCTGTGTATCAAAGAAAAAAATTTTGAGATCAATTGCCTTAGATCTACATGAATCTCTCACAATAATTGCATAAAGAAGGGTTTCATTGAGGGGAAGTGACATATCCAGGGTTTCACAGCTTGCAAATAGCAAGCAGAATTTGAACCCCCATACTTCTAACTCCAAATCAAATCCTCTAACCAACACACCAAGCTGCCTCTCTCACCAGAACAAAGAGAGAAATAAATTAACATACCCTTATTCACCATCCAAATCAGCTTAATAAAATTTAAGAGTGTCATTGTGCTTACTCATTGTCTCATCTGCTCCTCTCTGCTAGCTCTGCTCAATAACTTGGAGCATATTCTAACTGATTGAATGGAAAGTTATATTTAATTGGCAAATCAATGAGCAGGAATGGGGCACCAAGGTCACACAGACTGTATCAACCTGACCAATCTAACTCACTTGCCCTTTCCATGGGTTCTTCATCATCATATCAAACTTGCCAATTCCTCAGCAGTCTTAATTACAGACACAGCCATTTGTCTTCAAGTATCACACACAACAGTGAAATCCATGCATCAATAAATGCAGCTCAAAAGCTGTTTTCCACACTGCTGAAGAGTTAATTGCTTCTTGCTAAAGCAAATGTGACCATTTCTTTTCTATTTTTTTCACTTGAGGGAAGTTGTTCAAGGTTGTCCATATGACCTATTCATAAAACCAGAGGAAAGGAAACATGATCCCCAAAAATCTCCCTTAAAGACCAAGCGTCCATGCCTAAAGTAAAAAGCAAAAAAATCTACTTTTACTTTAATTCAACTCAAATTGTGTGGTGACCAGATAAATCACTTTAGTTCTATTTGCTGTTGGCAATGGAAAGCTATCCTTTTGTGACAATAATTAAAATTTACAAAGAAAATATTACAGACATCATATAAATATCCAAGCAACAATATTTTGGCTACTTCTCCTTGCTAGACCAGGTAAAACCAAAATCATCATTATCATCTTCTTCTATTTTTCATAGACATGAAGCTAGAAGAAACTTCAGAGATCATCTGACCCACCCCACCTATTCTGATGAAGATGAAGAAACTGAAGTAATTTGCATAAATAGGAGGAAGGGAATGAAAAAAGCATTAAATTAGGCACTGTGCTGAGTGCTTTGTCAACATTATCTCACTTAAGGCTCACAACAACCCAGTGAATAAAGTGTTATGATCTCCATTTTACAGTTGAGGAAACTGAGACAGACAGAGGTTAAGTAACTTATCCACAATCTCAAAGCTAGTATAAATTTGAGATTAGACTTGAACTCATGCCTTCCTGACTCCAGGCCCAGTACTCTATCTACCCTAGCTGTCTCTAAGATACTCGGGTAGTGAGAAGTCAAAGTAAGATCCTCTGCCACCAAGTCCAGTCACTCTTTAGAATATCACGCTGCTTTCCTCACAATAACCTACTTACTCTACTACTTCCTTGGGTTCTTTCAGTTTATGTAAACCTAGGGAGGTTCAAAAAGGCTTATCAGTTGGAAGTTGCACATCAGGAATAGAAACCATCTCTTTGTTGTTGGGATTAGGTTCCAAGGGAATGGCACAGGACATAGAGAACATTTTGTTTGGGGGCAGCTAGGTGGAACAGTGGATAGAACACCAGCCCTGAATTCAGGAGGACCTGAGTTCAAATCTGGTCTCAGACACTTAACACTTCCTAGCTGTGTGACCCTGAGCAAGTCACTTAACCCCCAGCCTCAAGGGGAAAAAAAAAATAGAGAACATGTTGTTCAATCATGTTTTGACTCTTTATGACACCATTTCGGGTTTTCTTGGCAAACATAATAAAGTATCTTGCCATTTCCTTCTCCAGATTATTTTTTATAAGGAACTGAGGCAAAAAGATTAAGTGACTTGTCACACAGTCACACAGTTAGTAAATTTTTAAAGCTAGATTTGAACTCAGGTCTTCCTGATTCCAGACCCAGTACTCTAACCACTATGTCACCTAGCTGCCCTTAGAGGACCTTAGAAATCATCTAATTTAATCCTCTCATTTTACAGATAAGGAAATAAGTGCAAAGAGATTAAGTGATGTGAATGATCACACACTTGATGTATAAAATAAACTGAATTTCAATCTAACCTTAGGCATGCACCAGCTGCATGACAATACACAGATCACTTAATATCTGTGAGCCTCAGTTTCATCATTTGTAAGATGGAGATAATTAATAGTGTCTATATCTCAGAGTTGTAAAAATCAAACATGATAAGGTATGTAAAATGCTTTATAGATTTTAAAGGACGATATAAATGTGAATGATTATTAAATAAAAGCTGTGGTTCAAACTTGAGTCCTCCAACGTCAAATCCAATGTACTTTCTACTACACTGCACTTGCTCTCTAACCAGGACTTACCCTAATGAAGAGATGAAAGGAAATAATCAACTTCAAATAAAAAGTATTGTGCTGGTTAATTGTGTATCTAAGAGAGAACCAGTTAACCTAGAAATATCAAAATATTATCATCACTATTATTTTCATTTGATTATTGCATAATTTGTGAGCAAATAGTGTTTCAAAAGTCCATTTGAGAGTTTATTGTTTGGAACTTTGAGCAAAGGGAACAAGGTGTCACAGTGGATAGAATGCTGATCCTGGAGTCAGGAATTCTAGAGCTCAAATCTACACTCAAATACTTATTAATTTTGTGGCTCTGGACAAGTCATTTAACCTCTGTTTTCCTCAATTTCTTCTAATAGCGATAATAAGAGTACCTACCTAAATCTAAAGTTTGTTGTGAAGATCAAATGAGATAATATTTTTAAAGTTCTTAATAAATCTCAAAATGCTAAACAAATTCTAGCTATTATTATAACAAGAATGGTAAGATGTATGGAAAACATTCTCACAAATGCTAGTTGAAGGAATGAGAGCATGAAGTATGGAAAAGAGGAGTTGGAGGGAATATGACAGCAGCCTTCAAATAGTTGAAGACCATCATAAGGTAGAGAGTTGAGATGAGGTTTTATTAAAATCTAATTTCCCACCAAATTAGCAACTTTTCTATACTGAATCACTTTGAAGGATTGTCTTGTTTTCCCATTCCAGGGAAGCCCCAACTGTGCTTCATTTCACCTCTTCCTATTTGGCTATAATCTCCAAAGCCTCCTTTCCCCCCCATGCATCCTCTTCCTCCTTCCCACTTTTATTCTAAAGTTATGAACCATAATCAAATCAACCCTGACATTGTTCTGGATAGTGTTTGTCAAAAGGATCCCATTCACTATCCCAGTAAATTTGCAAACCAAATGCCCCTCACTGGCTGCCACTAGCCTAAGTTTGTTGTTTTCCTAATTAAAATATAAATTTTTTTAAGCCATGGACTGTCTTTGCTTTTGTATTTGTATGTCTGGCACCTAAAAGGTCTAGGGCATTCAAAAAGCCCTTAACAAATCGTTTCGTTTCATTCATTCTTAAACAACAATGAAGAACTCCTATTTAATCCCTATTCTCAAGAGAACAAGCTTCACCAAAAGTTTTTATGATTTCCCTTTCTGACCAATAATCTTGAGTCTAATATTTAACACAGAAGTATTTATCTCCCTAAGATCCTTCTGATCATAATCATGCGACCATAACTACCAAGTCCCATGTCTTTAAAGAGCTCCCAGTCTAAGAAAAGAGATAATATGAAAATGACTTTATAATAATAATAATAAAACAATAATAGCATTTTACAGACAGCATTTCAAGGTTTACCAAGCACTTTATGAATATGATCTCATTTTATACCCAAACAAGATACATATAGATAAATTAAAGATCAACTCTGAGAGAAGTCACTAAGATTAAGGAGGAATGGGAAAGGCAGGAAAGGGAATAAATCAAGAGACATAACTGATTTACCTGAGGGAACAAAATGATAGCATGAGAATTCAAACTCAAGTTCTCTGATGAAAATCTTGCATTCATTCTACTGTTTGCTGCCTTTCAGACTGCCTCTCAGATATATGTAAGTATTTAAATTCTCCAAGTTATAAGAAGTTCTACCTATCTTCTATTTCCATCATAATTTTCATGCCAAGCTTCTTGTGATTCATTATTTTCATACAAGGAGCAGTTATCTGAATTGCTCTAACACCTCAAGCATCTCCTGAAAATTATCTCTCCCTTGAATTGCTAAACCACATGTAATCAAATCCCACTCTCATAAATATTTGATTTTACAGAAAACAATTGCTATCCCTCTTGGTTAACAGTGTTTCTTCCAACTTATCTTTAGCTTCCTTCATTATTTGTTAACATGTAGGGATTCCAGTCCTCTCTTCTTTCTGTTATCACATCAGTATTGTATTTTATGAACTGACATCTAGGTATCTATTTTCTGACATCTGAAAGAATCTTAACTTGGTAAACAAATCTCCTGGATTCATTAAAAGTTTTGTACTCATAACAATTCTGGAAAAACTTTATCCATTGTTCCAACATATTTGGGGTTTTGTAAGAGTGTCAGTTTGGTGCAGCTGTTTCTGTCTCTATGCAAGGAAAATTAAAATCATCTAATATCCCCAGACTTTTGCTAAGAGGGGAGATTTCCCAAGGTTTCCATGTATATCTCCGTCATAAGAAATGAGAGTAAAATATCCTGGAAGAGAGATGAGCCAGGCAATCTCACAGGCTTGCAATATTATTCCCAGTATGGACAATCCACTGAGTCTGGTCCACAGAATTCTATTCTTTGCTTTTTTTCACAGAAAAAAAAATTTATATTAATGAGAACAGAATACAAATGACAAATGACAAGTAAGATACTTGACAATGGGAAAAGGAGAAAAGGAAAAAATTATATCATTAAAAAACTGAGAAATTGGCTTCTACAACTCAAGTATAACCATGTCACGTCTTCACTGGTAAACTCCAGAGGCCCCTTAATATCTCTGGGATCAAATATAAAATCCTCTGCTATATCCAGTCCTTCACAACTTGGTCTCATCTTACTTGTGCGTTCTTTATGAATTTTCCAATCCTCTACACATTCTATGATATAACCATATTGGCATACCTGCTGATCCTCAAACACAAAACTACAGCTCCCCTTGTATTCACCATAAGCTAGCCTCAGTATCTAGATGCTGAATCTCTTTACCTCTCCCTCCCACTTTCCTTGACTTCTCTGAAAACTCAGGTCAACTCCCACCTTTCACAGGTTTTTCCCCATCCCCTCTACCTACTGTCCCCCTACCACCACCAAATGACTTCCCTTGGGATGATCTTCCATTAACACTTTCTTTTATACATATATATTTTACATACTTAGTTTACTATATGATATCATAGCTATATAAGACATCTTACCATCTTGGCAACTCACCTCTGAGACACTTTCTAGTTCACACACACACACACACACACACACACACACACACACACACACATTGGGAAGAGAAAGCTGTTTAAGAGATAGTAAGTTCCCCAGTACTAGAAGTCTTCAGTTAGAGGATAATAATGAAAAAATACTGTGCTAAATACCAGAAACACAAATACAAATGGAAATGTAGCATCCTTGCCTTCAAGAAGCTTATAATCTAATGGAAGAATCAACATTCATAAAGGCAGCTGAAAGGCCACTTTTCAGAAACTATAGAAATATCACTGATTAATTACAGATTTTATTAGGTGTCTTTCCACTTCTGAGATTCTATAGGATCCTCTATATAATAATATTACAGGTACATCATAAATACAGCATAATACAATAGAATTATCATCATTTTTATTCTCAAGTTAGACTTGTATTTGTTCAAACATTCATTTCATTAGTTTACTTCATTGCTCTGCTTAGCGCTATTCTATAGACATGATTACTGTTACCACCAGAACCAAAACTTCTCTGAGGAACTCAAGATCTAAAAAAAAAAAAAAAAAAAAAAAGGCAGACCTAGTAAGAATAAGACACTGTAACAAGGGTTCTTTATCTTGTTTGTGTCATGGACCCCTCTATTAGTTTGGTATCAGCTCCTTCACACAATCATGTTTTCAAATGTTTAAAATAAAATTCATAGGATTACCAGAGAAAAAAATACACTGAAGTAATAATTATTCAATATTTTAATGAACTATGTTCATAAATCCCAAGTTACAAATCTTTATACTAAATAATTAGATAGAGAAGCAGGCCATGACTCCCTTCAATTCTCCTTTCCCTTTGACCATCATAAAAATTAGTGTTCTGGGGAGAATCTTAAAGTTGTTTTTAAATAGAATGACCAAATCTGACCATATCCAAAAGTTTCCACTTAATCTGGTTTGTACCTGCCATTTAGACATAGATTGCAAAGCCTAACAGTCTTGAGGATGAGACTGAAAATTGGTAGACCCAACCCTAGAAATATAGATAAACAAGAAAATCAGAACTACAAGTTCTGGATTAAAACATTTAGATTGAGGGATCTATTAAATGTTAGAGCTACAAGAAATCTTAAAGCATAGACTTCCAGAATAAGAAAGGACCTTCAGATAATATATGTTATAGAAAATAGAACATGAAATTTCATCTAAAAAGGGATCTCAAAGGTCATCTAATCCAATCCCCCTCATTTTAGAGATGAAGAAACCCAAAGGAATTCAAGTACTTCCTCAGAATCATTCAGCAAATGAGTCCCATTGCAATACTGTCATTTCATGTAGCCACATCCTTAAAGGCACATCGACATGCAGACCAAGTAGGTTTCTATTGATTAAACTTCCTACATGAAAGAAATTGAAAAGAATGACAGAAATAATTACTGTCAAGTTGGCCTAGAATTTATGCTTATCAACTACCATTTCATGCACTTCTTTGTCCAGACTACAGAACCAGAACATAAATATTAGCCTTAACTTGAAAATAAATCCACTCTATCTGAACTAAAAGGAAAGACACAGAACCCAGCCAAATATACAAAAATAAATCGCTTAAGTGTCAGCAGTCATTTGTTGACTACAGCCTACTGAGCTAGCCAATTTCCAAAAATAACTCAAGATGTCCTTGAATTTAAAAAAAAATAAAATAAAACTCTCTGCTTGAAATATTGCTACATATTCTATTGAAGCAAAAGTAAAATACATTTATGGTACTGTATAATCTGACTCCCTTGGAGCTTCAGAAATAAACTGTGAGAATACCAATTTCTTAGGACTAAAGGTGAAGGCAGATGCAATCTTGAATACTTTGTGGCTATGCAGTGGGACACCATTTCAAGGGCAGGTCTTTTCAGATTTTCCTAAGCAAATATAATGACTGACAATGTTGTTGTATTGTTTGCAGTGTGGAATCACAGAATACAGCTTCCTAATTTACAAAACTAGGAGCTTGAGCAACACAATTACCAGTCCTCTTTCCATCACTGACATTCTACATACTAAGAATTCCCTCCAGTGCTAACATTTTACATTCCATGTTCTTACATTCTACATTTTCAGGTTCCTTTCAGTTCTGTTCTCCTGAGCTCTATGCTCTGAGGTCTTTTCCAGTACCAATGTTCAATTTACACTGCTCCAGCTTAGTATAGGATGATCCTGTGTAACATGGCTAGTATAAATCTGTCACCTCTGCCGAACCACAAATTTTAGCTAATAATTGCTTTAAGTAAACAGATTAAGGCTCAATCAGTCATGAGGCAGGGCAAAGAGAATTTGGTTAACCATCAAGGTGCCAGAAGATAGGAGATCATTATATACAAGGAGGGGGTATGGACCAAGAGCAGAAAGAAATCATGCAGTGGTTAAATTCTGAGCCAACAATCAAACAAAAGAGACAGAGACAGAGAGAAAGAGAGAGACATGGACAGAGACAGAGAGAGACAGACAGAAGAGAAGGAAGAGGAGGAGGAAAACAAGAAGGAGAAAAGGGAAAAAAGAAGAAGAAAAGAAAAAAGAGGAGGAAGAGGAGAAGGAGGGGAAGAAAAGAAGAAGAGGAGGAGGAGGAGGAGGAGGAGGAGGAGGAGGAGAAGAAGAAGAAGAAGAAGAAGAAGAAGAAGAAGAAGAAGAAGAAGAAGAAGAAGAAGAAGAAGAAGAAGAAGAAGAAGAAGAAGAGGAGGAGGAGGAGGAGGAGGAGGAGGAGGAGGAGGAGGAGGAGGAGGAGGAGGAGGAGGAGGAGGAGGAGGAGGAGGAGGAGGAGGAGGAGGAGAGAGAAACCCATCAAGATGACCCTAACAAATGAATGATAATATGCTATATTTCCTACAAATATATATATAGATATATATATTTCATACAAATCTTGTATCCTTCTGATTTTGTCTTACTACTATTGAGTCTTGGCACATCTATTCTTAAAGGGGCAAATCTTTGAGAATTCGGGGTTCTTATAAAATAAAATATACAGATAATTCACAGCCATGAAAATACTGTCTCAATGATGATAGGAACTATCCCAATAGAAAAGCATGCTTGCACTGAAGGCTTCTTTCAACGCCAGGTACAGCTATAATCCTGGGTTCACAGTTCAAAATAATTAAGTGCCTATCTAATAGAAGCAGTGAGACATAATGGATTAAAAAGCTGGCCTCAGAACCAAGAAAACATGGGTATTCAAGTCCCACTTCTGACCTATACCATCTCCATAATTCTGAGCAAATCACTTAATTTCTCAGTACTCTAGACACCAGCTTTAAAAAAAAAAAAAAAAATTAAGGACTTTCCCAGAGAGCTAGCAAGTGTCTGTGGTCACATTTGAATTTAGGTCTTCCTGATCCCACATCCATATCTAATGCTTTATCAATTGCACTCCTAGACGGAACTTCTCTATCAGGAAGTTCCCTCTACTGATGAATCACAGATCCAGTCTATTTCATATTCTATATTATCCACAGGAAGAGGAAAATATTTACTATAAACTCAATGAGAAATTGCCTGCTATCTAAGAATCAATCTATCTAAATGAAGAGATATTTATAACCAAAAAGTTGACTAATAAGTTAGGAATTTTTTTTCCTTCTATCCATGGCAACAACTTTCCACTGGTCCAAGGAAGGGTTGACATCAGTAGAGAGTACCCCTTCCAGTGAAATGGTAGATTTTGAGAAGTACTTTCTATTTCCAAAAATGGAGCAGCTAAATGATTCAGTGGGGAGATCACTAAGCCTGTAGTAAGAAAGAATGAATTCAAACCTAGCTTCCATAACCAACTGCCTAAGTGAAACTGAATAAATCACAATCTATCTACTCAGTTTCCTCATCCCTAAAATGGAGGTAGTAATAACACCTATCTCCCAGAGTTATGATGAGATACTATTTGCAAAGAGCTCTGCAAACCTTAAAGTACGATGTAAATTTTGGCCACTACAACTCAACATTATATTTTTTTTTAAAAGAGGGTACATTCATTCAGTCATTCAAAATATATTTATTAAACATCTGTCCTATAAAAAGAAGTGCCAGAGAGCCCAAGAACCAATGGGAAGCATGATAGATGGGAATATATGCCTCTAGGAAGAGAAAATAAGATTTCAATTTCATTTCACTTCCCATTCCTACTGATACTAACTTCTAGGAGGCAAAACATGTTTCAACAGAATTATCTGTAGGCTGCATCCATTAACAAAAGCTGTCCTATTAAGAGCCCTGATCAGCAAAACTATGACCAAAGGAATTTACAGATGGCTAGGCTTAGACCAATAACTTCACTACTCCCTTTTTTTCTTTAAAGTGTCTCCATCTGTGAAATAAATTTTAACTTTTTGCTGGTATAATAGAATAAAAAAATCTCAGGCCCTGAGGATGAGATTTGAATAACTCAGAAGTAACTTTGAACATCATTTAAGTTCTCTGGACTCCCTCTCTAAAGGAGGGAGATTAGACAACCTCTGAAGCTCCAAATCTATGAATCAATAAGTGAAAAATCTCAAAATGTCTTCCTGTTCCATGATCTATTCTAATACTCTGTGTTCTAAGATTGTCTAACTCTAACAAACTATTCTGTGTTCTATATTCTATCCATAAAAATCATAGAGTCTCAGACTTAGAAAGGCCCCCAGTGGCCACCCAAGCCAATCAGTACCTATCTACAATGTCCCCACAAGAGGTCATCCCAATAAAAAAAAAAAAAAAATCCCACTGTCTTATTAGGGAGTGCATTCAGCATTTGGAAAGCTCTCCTTATTAGCAAGTTTTATTTGATGTCAAGTTTAAAATTGTCTTCTTGTAAACTCTGTTCGTTGTTCCTAGTTTAGCCTTCTGGACCCCAGAAATATATCTAAACCTATTTCCATATAATCCTTCAAAAATGTGAAGACAACTCATTGTTCCTCCAGTCCCAAAACCCTTCTCGGTCAGTCAGTTAGCAAATGTTTAGTAAGTGCTTACTATGTAACTGGCATTGTGCTAAAAGAAGAAGATACAAATAAAGAAACCTCCCTTCAGGGAGCTTATATCTTTCCTATTTTATGTAAAGAGCTACATCCTCTTATATGGTTTCCAATCACCTCACCACTCTTGTCATCCTCTTCTGGATGAGCTAAGTTATCTATCCATAAGGTTGACTGAAATGTTGGTCCCAGAACTGAATGCAATTTTCTTACACGGTCTGGCCAGTGTAGAATGCAATCACCTCCTTCATTTAATGTGCCTATATTAAGATCTATATAAATGATCCTTGCTCGACATGGTATTCTGCCTGCTACTCCAGACATTTTTCTTCTAGTCATATCCATTTATTTACCTGTTTCCTTGTAAACTTTCAAGAATTTGGTTAAATTTTTTCAAGAATTTGGTTAAATTTTCTTCAAATAATAAAATTATAGCTATCATATAGATAGTACTTTATGGTTTATCAAATATTAAATAATATTTATAAATATTATCTTATTTGATCTTCACACTTACCTTGAAAGGGCCCTACTATTATAATTCCCATTTTATAAATGAGGAAACTGAAGCAAACTGAGGTAAGTGATTTGCCCAAAGTAACAGAGCTAGTAAGTCTCTGAGGCTGAATTTTAATTCTAGTCTCAGGTCTAGAGCTTTAATCATTTCAAAAGAAGTTTGTTGACTATCGCTCTGTGACCATGTGTGTGCAATGTGTCCCTCTGCTCCTCATAGAAATATTTCCACTGCCATTAGCCATTTCTTCCACCATTCAGCTTTGACCCTTATTGAGACCATTGATGAGACAGATCACGGATTCTTCAGAACTCAACAAGTCATCTACACACTTAATATCAATAATAATGATGATGATTGTATTTATATAACATTTACTACACGCCAGACAAAGGGCTTTACAAATATTATCTAATTTGATTTCAGAATATTCGTTCAACTAAGCTCAACAGAAAGAAATAAAAAACACAAAAAGACAGAGGCAGCCTTGATCCTCCTTGTGGGGGAGGCAGGGTCATTGCTGCCCTTCTCCTACTGGCTTTTATGTTAGCAGTGCAAAGTAATCTTCCTTTACATAAAGCAACAAAGAAAAGGGACTAATCAGGGGCAGGTTGTCCCCTTTGTACACCCACTGAGACTTGCCTAAGCCACCCCTAAATCATTAGTAGTTTTGACTTCAGCAGATTAGAAAAGTTCTATTCACATCTCTTACTGCAAATCCCTGGTCTTGGCTAGAAGGAGACTTACCCTAGACTTTCACATATTCATTTGGTTTAGAATCAGGCAGAAATTAAGTTCATATACTCCTAAAACAGCTCCCACAAACCATTTCCCCTCCCCATCAATTATGAAAATAAGTGAAAAAAATTAATTATTACCATTTATTTTCTTTTTTTTTTTTTAGCTGAAGCAATTGGGATTAAGTAACTTGCCCAGAGTCACATAATTAGGAAGTGTTAAGTGTCTGAGGTCAAATTTGAACTCAGGTCCTCCTGAATTCAAGGATGGTGCTCTATCCACTGCGCCACCTAGCTTTCTTTCACAATTTATTTTCATTTTGACAAAGAGTATTTGGATGTTTTAAAAGAACAGCACAACTACTTAATGAGTAGCAGATCAACACTGAAATGCCCATCTTCTACCTCCTAAATTAATGCTATTTTGCTAGGAATTTAGGGAGAAGAAAGGACCATTCCTTGTCCTGATTTCTTTGATTTTTTTAAAGTTTTGATAATATGTTAATCAAACATCTAAAGTGCTGAGGTACAGAGGTGCAAAAGAAGAGTCAATAGTTGGATGAGAAGCTCATTTATCTACATTAGCCTGAAACAAAGGAGATGTGTATATGTGGATGTTATTGACTTAACCGACAAGGATTAATGACAAGAACTTTGACACAGTGAGGAGTTGTCAGGTTGGGGAAAAACTGCTGTTTCCCAAAAGGGATTGTCAATGTTATCTTATAGGGAATGTCCTTCACTTTCATATTACCAACTAAAGGAGATGTCGAAGATCAATGGACTATAGGAGAGCAGCCAGAGGAACACAGTTCATGGAATCATAGACTCAGAATTGGAAGGGACCTAAGAAGCCATATAGTTCAACTCTTTTGGTTTAGAAATGAGGATGATAAAAAAAAAAGAAAAAGAAATGAGGATCAAATGCCCAGAGAGATTAAGTTCTTGCCCAAAGTCCCACTAAAATCATTAGTCAAGATTTGAACCTTGGTGTAAATAAAAGATTCTTTCTCCAGACTGGCACAATAGGAGAATCATTTGAAGGAACTGGAGTAATATTTAGGGATCTTTTCCATATGTACATGTTGTCATCCCAGAGAATATAAAGTTGTCTTTTTGTCTCCATCAGCGAGCAGAGTCTTACATACTGGGTCAGATAGTTATTTTATTGACGTGGAGGACTTCTGGTTAGGGAACTCCTATCAAAGCAGATCCCTAATAAACCTAGCACCTCTGGTATGAGAGCTTATCAAGTTGTTCACTCACCTTTGTCCTCCTATCACCCAAGTCTCACCTGCAACTCCAAGAAGCTCTAACACGGTACCAGGTACACCCTGGTAAAACCATCTTGGCAAAGGGACTAAACCAAGTTGGGGTAACCAATGGTCGTGAAACGTGTTGGTGAGCATGTGAAGACTTTGCCCTGGAAGAATGGGTGGCTGGAGATAATTTATTCCAGTGTTCATGAAGGTGGCTTTTAAAGTTGGCTCAAACACTGAAGGTGCTAAGGTCATCCATTGCATCCTGGATCCTCACCAGTCATCTTAACTTTTGTCCTCTGCTGGACTTCTGTGATTCAGGAAACAGAGAATAAGGCTGATAATTGCTTAACTCTGCCTCTCGTAAATCCATTTCACACACACACACACACACACACACACACACACACACACACACACAAATATCAAGATATCACCTGTGATGTTATTGATCAACTTTGAAAACAAAGGACAAACAACAAAATCCCCAAAGCAGACAGAGTCTTAGAGACTGACCTGAGTCACTTGGAGATTAAGTCTCTTGGCTAGGAGCATGTAGACAATATGTGTTTGAGGTTAGTTCTGTGTATACTATGCCAAACTCTAGGTCACTCAGTCAATGAGCTTTTTATAAGTGCCAGGCTCTGTTCTAAATGTTAGAAATGCAAATACAACCAAAAAGGGTCTCTGGCCTCGAAGAACTTACATAAATACATAATATCTATATCAAAATGGGGTGGGAGGTAGGATAGGTATGGAGGGAACTTACCTAGCATGAATGCATGATGGAAAAGTCTAGAGTAAGGCAACCTAGTGGGAAATAAAGAGCTGGCTGACCTAAGCCATATGAGACTGGTTTTCTCATAACAAGCCCTTCATAAATATTTGTTGAATTAAATTGATGGCTATCTTTAAGTATTTAAAGGACTATCAAATAGATAAGGGATAATTAATTCATAATGATGATCATGATGACAATGACAGCTGATATTTAATGAGATTTTTAAGTTTTTACAAAGGGTTTACAAATATCTCGTTTCATGCTCATAGCAATCCTGCAAAATAAGTAGTATCATTACTCCCATTTTATAATTGAATAAACTGAGGCTAAGAACTTGTGCAGTATCACACAGCTAATAAATGTCTGAAATTACATTTGAATTCAGGACTTCTTAACTCCAACTCAATGCTCTATCCAGTACATCACCCAATCCCCTGAGTGATTGTTAGCTCCTTGAAAACAAGAATTGTTCAGCAATATTATACAAGAATCAATTCTGATGGACGTGACTCTGCAACAATGAAATGATTGATGCCAATTCCAAAGATTTTGTGATGGAGAGAGCTGTGAGAAGACTGTGGGCACTGAGTCTAGATCACAACGTAACATTCTCACTTTTTATTGCTTACTTGCATTCTTTTTCTTATTCATTTTCTTTCCTTTTTGATCTGATTTTTCTTATGCAGCAACATAATTGTATAAATATGTTTACATATATTGGATTTAACATATATTTTAACATGTATAACATCTATTGAATTGCTTACCATCTAAGGGAGGGGGTGGAGGGAAAAAGGGGAAAATTTGGAACACAAGGCTATTCAAAAATCAATGTTGAAAAATTATCTGCCTAATGTTTTGAAAATAAAAACTTTTTTAAAAAAGAAAATGAGTTTTTTTAGTTTTTATCTTTAAATACCCAACACCTGTAATAGTGCCTGGCACATAACAGGCCTTCAATAGATTTTTGTTACTGCTTAACCTCTTCCAGAGAGTGAGGTAGAGGTAAATGGGAGAAAGAGAAAGGAGCTAAAAAAATTTTAAAAAAAAATTTAAAGCAATCTCAGCTTGATGTAAGGAAAAAATTCCTAATTCTCAAAGCTCCAAGAGTTGAATTAATGGACTGACTTGAAAATAGTGTGTGCTTCACTAGAGACCTTGAAATAAAGATTAAGGAATCATATTGTCCACAGATTCTAGTTCCCTAGGAGGTAGGTGCTATTATTATCCCCATTTTGCTGTTGAGAAAACTGAGAGCAATAGAGATTATGTAACTTCTCTAGGATCACATGACTATTAAGTGTCTGAAGCTGGATTTGAACTTGGACTTCCATGATTCCAAACCTACTGGTCAATCATCTGACTGCCTCTTACAATCTAATTTCCAAGTATCTTCTTTGATACTAATTATTCTTTGAATATCTAGGAGTAAGTGACTACTGCATCATCATCTTAAATATTCTAGTGAGCACCTGAAATTTCTCTAAAGTGTCCATATCATGGTATAATGTCCTTTAAGTGACATCATCATTATAGTCCATAAATCTCTTCAGCAAGAACTAAGAGTTGCTTTTTGTGGTAGCAAAGAATTAGAAAAAGAATAGCTGCCCTTCATTTGAGGAATGGCTGAACAACAAGTTGTGGTATATGAAGGTAATGGAATATTATTGTTCTATAAAAATGATGAAAAAGCTGAATATAAAAAGGCTTGGAAAGATTTATGTTAACTGATGCTGAGTAAAACAAGCAAAACCAGAAATACATTGTAAACAGTAACAGCAAGAATGTGCGATGATCAACTATGAAAGGTTTGGTTCTTCTCAGTAATTCAGTGATCCAAAGCAATCCCAATAGACTTTGGACAGAAAATACCCTCTGCATCCAGAAAAAGAACCAAGAAGACTAAATGTCAATCAACCACATGCTATGGTCACTTCTTTTTTCTGGTTTTTTTTTTAAATCTCTCCCATGGTTTTTCTGTTTTGCTCTGATTTTTCTCTCACAACATAAATCATAAAGCAATGTGTATTAAATAAATTAAAAGAAAAAAGAAAATTATATGGACAATATGGCCCATGGGATCATGAAGACTTTAATGTAACTGAACAACAACATACAGAAGCAAGTGAATATAGTAAAGCTAGTATTTGATATACAACACACAAAAAGAGAGAACTAAAAATTGCCTCTGAGGCTCATATCTGCAATCACTGAATTCACTCCAGCCCATATTTAACTGTATGATAGCCGTCATGTCCTTCAACCATAATTATGCAGTATACTTAAATTGAGTTATATTTAATTTCAACAAAATTGATGCCATCCAATACACAGTTACATTTCAGCAAGGTATATACTGCCATTTCAACAATAACAAAAAAAAAAAAAGCAATATGAAAGGATACTTCAAAATAAACAATGTCATCTTATCACAATGATTCAGTGATTCTTTGAATCACTGTCCCTAGAATACTGGCAAACCTACTGTGGAAAAAAAGAAATCTACTGCCAAATTAGGTCCTAGACTTTAAATGAAGAAAAAAATTTTAATTGTTTCAGGAAAATCAATTCAACAAGCACTTTTAAGCACCTACTATACTTCAGACACCATGCTAAAAACTGGGAATGCAAAGATAAAAATTAAAATAACCTCTGAATTTAAAAAAATCCCTGTATATATGTATGTATGTGTAGATGTGTAAGCATACATAAATATGTGTTCTGTATATATGTATAGTAGCTATATAAGTATGTATACACACAAAACACATGCATGTATATAATATACACATGCCTATATATGTACACAGACATATACAATAAATGCAAAGTAACTTCAGGGAAGAGGAAATCCCTTATAGTTTGGGGGAAATCACAAAAATCCTCCTATAATAAGAAGCACCTAAGCTATGAATGGAGCTAGGCATTCCAAAAGATAGGGATGATAAGGGCCAGCATTCTAGGCATGGGATTGGCCTGTGCACGGTCAAGGAGGTGGGAAATAGAATTTCCTGTACAGGGAACCAAAGGTAGACCAGTTGGGCAAGAATGTAGAGAGAGAGAAGTATCTTGGCAGACTCTAAGGCCTACCCTACCTACAGAATGGTTCCCAGTCCTTACCACTAGCTGAATATGGTTGGACAATGCAAATATAATTTAAAATGATTATATTACTTAAGTTAATTTATAGACTTAGGGCTATAACAATCAAAATACTAAAGGGTTACTTTATAGAAACAAATAAAATAATAGCAAAATTCTTTGGGGGGGGGGAGTCAATAATCTATAAAAAACTAATAAAAGTAGGTGAGGGTTGAAGGGACTTAATATTACCAGATCTCAAATTGGACTATTAAGTAGTTATCAAAACTATTTTGATAAAGGTCAAAAAAAAAAAAAAAGTTGAAAGATCAAAAGAAGTCAATAAAAGCCACAAATACTCAAACATAATAACACTATATTAGATAGACCTGAGGATAATAACTAGCAGACTAAAAACTCCTTTTGGCTAAAGCTACTTGGAAAATTGGAAAATATTAAAGCCAACTTTAGGTTTAGACTAATATTTTTAACCTTATTTTCTATAGTGAAATCCAAATGGATATATGACCTAACCATAAAAGGTCATTTAGCGTCATTTAATAAATTAGAAAAGAAGGAAAGGAAATAATTTTTACAATATGGATAAGGGGAAAATTCTTACCTAAACAAGGGATATAAATGATCATAAGAAATTAGCTAGTCCCTTTCAATTACATAAAATTAAAAAGCTTTTGCAAAAACGTTAAGTGCAGTTAAAATTAAAAAGGAAACAACTAATTAGGAATAATCTTCACAGCAAATCTAATAAAAGTCTTCCATTTAAAATATGAATTAAATTAACACACACTCTCTCTCTATATATATATATATGAAAATAGCTAACATTTACATAGTTTTTACAATATGTGTGTATGTAAAATAGCTAATATTTATATAGTTCTTACTATGTACCCTATAATAAGTGCTTTTACAAATAGTATCTCATTTGATCCTCAACAATCTCCTTTGATCCACGCATAACAATTCTGGGGAATAGGTTGTATTTATTATTCCTACTTTGCAGATAAGGAAATTGAGATAAACAGAGGTTAAGTGATTTGCTCAATCACAGAGCTAGTAAAGCATCTGAGGCGGAATTTGAACTCAGATCTTCCTGATTCCATATGCAGTACTCTATCCATTTGACCCTCCAGTTGCCTAAGAATAACAGGCAATCTTCAAAAGATAAATGTCAAAGGCCAACAATAGGCAGTTCTCAATTAAAATACAAATGATTAGCAGTCACATAAAAGTTTCCAAAAGAAATAGTTCTGAGATCCTCATCATCATTATTAGATTGTCAATGAAAAGAAGGAGGAGGAAGAGGAGGAGGAGGAGGAGGAGGAAGAAGAAAAGGAGGAGGAGGAGGAGGAGGAGGAGGAGGAGGAGGAGGAGGAGGAGGAGGAAAAAAAGAAAATCAAAGAAAAATAGCAATTTTTGAAAGTTTTTACAAGAACAGTCATACTAGTACATAATTGATGGAATTGTGAATTGTTCAAGAATTCTGGAAATCCAAAACAACCAAAACCAACTAAATTTTATATACTATTTGACCTAGAAATACTACTATTAAGTGTGTATATGTGTGTGTATATATATATGCATATATATGTCTGTATGTATTTGTATGTGTATACACACACACACACACACACACACACACACACACACACACACACACATAAAATTCTAATGAGCCAGGGTTAGGGGAAAGGACACAAATATAAAAGAATTACCCAAGTCTTCTGCCCCTGGATGAAGTGTTCTTTCTAGGTTGTCATTGGAAAACAGGATCAGAAAGGTAAATGTGACTTTGCAGTTGAGTTGTGCGCATCCTCAATATTTGTTCACTGTTTAAACAAATCATCCAAGTTTACCATTTCATACAAAAGTTCTGCCAAATGGCATGAAAACCTTTAGAAGATTCAATCCTGCTTCTCCAAAACTGGCAGCTAACCAAAAGCACACAGGCACTAAAATAAAATGAATTCTAGGTAAGATTCTGCTCCAAATTCTGGCTGTTAACTACAATAGCACCTTATTTTCCTCACCAACCCCGAGGATCTGAGGATGGATTTATCAAATAGACAGCTCAGGGCCTCTCAGAGTGCCATGGAGGTAAGTACCAGGCTGACTTCTAAGCCCAGTTCCGGTCTCACTGATTTAAGAGGCTGCCATCTGGCCATCTCTAAGAGGGAAGGGAGGTCAAGATTTGAGAGCATATTGGAATGAAGCTGGCATCCCAGCATTTGGGCAAAGAGCTCCCAAATGTGACTGCCAACCAGCTCTCCCTGCCAGGAAATAGGGAAAAAACATAGCACAACTGCTGTGGATGGAAGGGTTGAGGCAGAGAAAGGGACATAACAAGAAAGTCCAATACACCCAATTTATGAGGATCCATTCATTCAATGCCAAGTCTAGAGAGACGCCTTTCAATCAAAGGGAAAATCCTACCTTCAGTAACACAAATCTGAATCGAGGTCCATGAGGAAGCATTTTAGGAATAGTTCTTCTCTTTCCTCTTATTTTCCTCTCTTTTCAACTTTCTACCCCAAATTGTACTTTATTAGAAATAGCCCAAAACTAGGATTGGTTAGATCTATGTTCTAATCCAGGCTCTGCCATTAATCAGCCACGTGGCTCTGAAATTGTATTTTTAGTATCACCATACTTTGAAACTTTTCTCTGAAATTTAATTCATTAATTGTGCTAAGCCATCTTCCTTCCATGTCACCTAACCTATTAATCCTCTCTCTCATCCACTTCCAGCCTGGCCCTCGAACTCTAGTCACATTCTTCTGATTGGTGAGATTTACCATATCTGCAAAGTCACTCTAGTCCTCTTCCTTCCTAGTTGCTTCCCTTCATTCTCAGCCTCCAAACTGTCCTCCAGCTCCTACACTGAGCACATATCATCCCTATCCCTGCTAAGATTACTCTTCTCTTGATTAGAGAGTGATATCTTAACTTGCACAGAGGCAAAATGAGGCAAAACTGATAAATAAACTGTTCTCTTACAGCTTAATATTCTGGTCTTCTGGCACCAGGTTTAAGTACACACCATACTAACTCAAAATACAGATTTTACCAAAAAACAGGGCTCTAAAAATCAGGTGTCCTAATCCAGCCAATCATCCAAGGATTAATTTAATATTTATGATGTTCCAAACAATGTTCAACCAAAAAGTGCTTGTGCTATGCGAAGTTCAGAGTATCAAAACTGGAGCTCTGAGTGTAGAAACATGGATGTGGAAGGCTTTCCCAGGGCTATGTCTTATTCGGACCTCAGCTTTGCCTTAACCATAGGATGCTAGTATTTTCGGGTGCTAAAGCTAAACCTATTGGACACTGGGGCTTCAGTGCAGAAAGTAGCAAATGCAGGATAATGAAGAATGAAAGTGTACATACCAAGAGGCAGCACTGTCCCAGACATCAAGCATTCATTTCCTAGTCAAATCATTAGGCCTTTTGCCCCCTAGCTTTCAGTGCTGTGATGATATTGTAGAGATGAGCAAACTCTCACCCACCCAGGACTGGAGACATGAGAGAAAGTAATTTCAGGAAATGGGGATGGAATATATACTGTTCATTTTAATTCCTTGTTATTCAAAAAGACAGAAGATAACAAACTGGGAAAGGGATGGAAAAGATCTGGAAAGATTTAACAAGCCAGTTTTATAATCAAAGACAGTAGATCCACACTTGGATTCTAGTATAATACCAGATGTATTCATGCAGCAGAAAGAAGTAACATTAGAAGTAACAAAGATGGGAAAGGCAGCCAGATACAACCACATATACATAGTCAAGATCCAAACTAGACTGAGGTACCATTTTCATGAGGAAGCTAAGAACTGATTTTCAAGGCATCTGAAGAAAGGGAAGATAGCAAAGGTAGGGGGCAAATCTTGGACTTGTTAATATTGATAAAAGGAAATATGGAGAATATCAATATCAATATCTATTGTCCATCTATACACCATCTATGTAGATTTTTATTAAAATTATTTTTATGCACAGCCAGAGTATTTAAAAATATTTATTAAGCAATAATTATGTGCCAGGCACTTTGCTAAGTTCTGGGGATATGAAAACAAACACTATAGATTCCAATCCATCCAAACCTTCTTATCCTGCTTGATTATTGTTCATGTCCATTCATAAATCCTTTCCAATATCCCTGTTATATAGTTATAGAGCCTCCACTGAAAATCACCATGACCAAAATAGGCACTTCCATTGTGGAACAGGTAACTTACTAAGAGTTAACATTTCTATGGCTTTAAAGTTTTTCAAAGATCTTCACAAATATTATCCTTACAACAACAACCCTGGGATGTAGGTGGTATTATCTTCACTTTACAAATAAGGAGACTGGCAGGCAAAGATTAAGTGACTTCCTCAGTAACACAGCTAGTAAATGTCTGAGCTCAGATTTGAACTTGGGCCTTTCTGTCTCCAGAACCAGAGTTCTCCTCTGGTTACTTCTAATATTACTTCTTTCTGCTCTATGAACACATCTGGTATTATGATACTAGAATCCAAGTGTGGATCTACTGTCTTTGATGATAAAACCGGCTTGTTAAATCTTTCCAGATCTTTTCCATCCCTTCCCCAGTTTGTTCTCTTCTGTTCTAGCTGTTAGAAGATTATTTCCTTTATGTTAATCCCACAACTTCAATTTCCATCCATTTAGTCCTAAATGTGCTCCTGGGACCAAAAAAATGGCAAATAGAATCTTTATCGCATGACAACCTTCCAATTACTTAAATAGAACAATCATACACATACCACTCCTATTAGCAAGTCTCTTTTCCAGATCAAATATCCCCAATTCCTTAATTCAGCAAGTGTCATGGAAATGAATTGAATGAAATGGAAATGAAATGAATTACTTTTGACAGAAAAAAATACAAAGCCAACTGGCTCTTCCTCCCTTTATATCTTCTTCACAATAACTTTTTCATCCAATTTCACCAGAGACTTACTTTTCAATAGTAAACTCCTAGATCAGTTTTATATTATTTTATATTTATATTGTTTACATCCAAAAATGAAATTTCTCTGAAAGTAAAATAAATACATACATACATATGTATGTATGTATGTGTGATATATACAAGTGTATTTTATGTATATACACATATGTATATTGAGTCTTGCATCATCAAGAGTGGTGTTTCAAAGAGTTTCAAGCCATGACTTAACCGATATAAAGTCAATGACAGGAGAGGCTGAGGAGAACAACACAAATAAACATATTCACTGAAAAGGAACAGATGATTGGAGCCATACAGGTTTTGTACAGAGGAATACTGAAGTGGCATTTTTGTGTTTTATTTTTGATGTTTTTTATTTTGATTTTGATCAACTAAAAAAACTATCTCTTAACATGTATAAGCTATTTAAGTATGAAAAGTGTAGCTTATTTTCATTCTGCTAGGGAAACTGCTCCCTCCAGGGATAATCACTAATAAAACTAATAGAGAGATGGGACATCTAGAGGGAGTCATTGAGAGCAAAGGGACTTTTGCCATACAAGAAAGGAAGGAAGCACACCTGGCAGGAGGAAACTGTCATTTTCTGGATGCTAAAATCTTCTTTCTCCCCAGTAAAGAGGAAAGAACCAAGCAAAAGAAAAGTTCAACTCACACAGCCCTTTAAACAAAGAAAAAACAAGTCCACTGCATCTTAACTGGCAAAATTCTAATTATATATAAAGGGACACTCCATCTGCTTGGGTATGCTAAACCTACTACCCCCATCACCTGGTGACTGATTCCATGTTGTGCTCCCTGGTGGTCCACAGAGCAATCAATGCTGCCATCTGCTGTCCGTCTTGCCACAATACAACAGTCCTAATCCAAGTGATGGAACACCTGGTCTTCCTTGGCTTGCTTCCTCCTGGCTGGAAAAGGTCAAGCAAGGTTTTATTTAAAAGCAGGAAACAGCCGTTTACGCTCAGTCCCTGGGGTCTGGCTGAAAGAAAAGGTGGCAGTGTTTAAGGGAAACAAGCTCTGGCACTGAGCGAACAAACACACTCCTGTTTGGGGCTTTCTTCAAATGACAGCTCCCAGGATCACAGACTTTTAGAAATCAAATGAATACTCCAACACCTTAATCTTACCAATAAGGAAACTGAGGATGGCACAACTAACCCTGAGTCACCCCTACAGTGGTATGGCCCCAAGTCTTTCTCTAAGTCCTGAGCCTTTTTCAATACCATTGCCTCTGCTAGCCAGAAGAGAGGAATGTTTTTGTGAAGTAGCTGAAGATGCTCTTTTGTACCTTCCCACTCACTCTCAAGTCTTTTACCTGAGCCAAATAATGATTTTTTGACCTTCATTTCAGAAGCTAAAAACTATGGAGTGGAGGAGCTTTGGAATTTCTATTCTGGCAACAGATTTGTGCTCATTGATGAAGTTAAGTCTGCAAGTATTTATTAAGCACTCTGCTAAGTGCCTAGAAGGAAAAAAGGCAAAAATAATTCCCCCTCTCAAGGAGCTCACTTTCTAATAGAAGGGCTTCACCCTATCTAGTCAGGCCAGACCCAACTAGGATTCCTTTGGATCTGGAAAAATAGAAGCAAGAGCAGAGAAAGAGACTATAAGGGTTAGTGCTAAAACCCTAGGAACATGGCTTTGTGGGCTAAGCTATATGAGGAATATTAGAACAGATGCTAGGTTGCTTTAAAAAAAAAAAAAAAAAAAAAACCTTCCCCTGGGCTATAATTCCCAAGTCACCATCCATTCAGGCTATCTCACCCTGTGCTGTGCTAATTTTCTTGTCTCTGGACCAGCATCTTCCACAAAGGACCTGAGACTTGGTCATCCATGTTTATGTCTCCCTGAATAACATCCTCAGGTTCTAGAGAAATTAATCTACTCATCTTTGAAGCTTCTGTCCTAGATCCCAACACAGTTTATGGTGACTAAACAGTTGCAAACTAGCCTGCTTAGCACCATCTACAGCAACTTACCTGTATCTCTCCACTGGTTGACTGATTCTAGTTACCTAATTATGTTTTAAGTTTCATATCCCAATCATCCACTCAGCCATATCATTTCATCAACTGCTTGCTGTTGTCCAAGAATCCACCTCTCCCTTTCCACTTCCCCAGCATGGAATTCCCTTCCCTCCCTGGTCATTCTGTCCCCAAAGTATTCTTTGGCCCCATTGTCCCAAGGCCAGATCTAGGCCAATCTACTCCCTCTCCCCTCAGGATTCTCAGGTACGGATTCTCTCTTACCTCTACCATCAATCAGCTCAACCTCCCACTGGTTTTGTTCCCCTCATTTTAGGAGAGCAGTGAATAGTGCCTCAGTTCCATTTAACTACCTAACACTACATAATTTTTACAGAGGAACAAATGTTCCAAAATTTTCCCCCATATCTTTAGAGATGTAATTCCTCCTTCTACACCACCTAGAGGATGTGGAGAGAGGGTTAGGCTTAGGCTTACAATCTACCTCATTTCCTACATAGCATGATTCCACCAAGCTTAAATCCAAAGACACTACTGGCTTCTACTGGGCTGAAGTCCTTAAGATAATTCCAGATGACCACTCTAGCTCCTTGAATCCTCAGTACTGGGCTGGCTGAAACATCCAGCCTAAATTCCTAGACTTCCAGAATTCTGGGGCTCAAGATCCTAAACCGAAATCCCCCTAGGAGAGAGATTTCACTCTCTGAACTTAAACAGGAATCAAATCAATGAAAAGACCATTTCTTAGGGGAGCTATCTGGCCTCAAAGGGAGGGAGGAGGATCTTAGGCTCTCTCCTTACTGCATAATGTCTCTGAACACTGTAAGTGAAAGTCGTCTCACTCCTCAGACACAAATGTGGCAAGGAAACAGATGACTCAGATCTTTCTGAAAACATTTATAGTTCTGATTGACCAGACAATGGAACACAAGGATCCAGCTAACCACATGGTAGACCAACCACACAATTTATAGAACGTCTACACATCTTCTTTCCTCACACATCATCACAATTCTCCCAGCATCCTCTACATGCAGAAACTATCTTAGCAAGCTGGTGGCATCCTGATGTTTGCCAGCCCCAATTACAAATGCTCATTCATTTCTCAGGTCTTTACTCAGTCTCCTGCCACCACATGTCCTCCCTCTTATTCTGGGAACTTCATCAAATGAATGCCCATTGTTTCTGGAGAGGGTAGACAGTGGACTGCTCAATTGTTCCAACTCATCATCCCTATTACTTCCCAGAACAAAGCACCTTTCTCTAGTTATCCCACCCCTTATATTGTATTGTGTCCACTTAGAATATGCTATTTTTCTCAAGAGCAGAGACCATCTAAGTTTTGAATTTGTATCCTTACCACTTAGCAGAGGGACTGATAAATAGAAAGCATTTATCACATTTTAATATTTATTCATTCATTAATTTAGGCCTCCTTGACACTTCTAATGTTTCCCTTCCAGAACTCATATTAATATTGTATCTAAGCTTCTTTTCTGCCTGATCCTCACTAGGTAGTTGCCTAATTTTTTTTTTAATTCAAGGCCCAGTGACCAGAATTTATTTCATAGCTATCATTTAGGTCTGGAAAGGGACCTTCAACTCTCTCCCCTTCCCCACCCACAAATTTTAGCTATAATGGTTTAATTAGGCAGATTAAGGGTCAGTCAGTCATAAGGCAGGGCAAAGAGAATTTTGTGTCAGGGTGCCCATATCTGGGGGCAAAAGAGGAAATATACTTCCTCTTTTCAGTAATAAATGACCATCCCCATATTTCATCCCATGGTGCTCTGCTGTTTTATATTGCCCAGCAAAACAAAGGCCCTCAGGACACTTACCCTCCTTCCACCATAGCCCTGTCATCACCAAATCTCTTTCCTAGGACTATCTTCCCTGCTTCAGTCCCCATGGAGTGAGAGCCGGACTGATCTACAGCAATCAGAACTGTACCTAAAGACTATCAGTGTATGTTGTCACTTACAAACACACACACACACACACACACACACACACACACACACACACACACACACTATATTTTCTGAAAACGAAAAAAATTCCTATTGACAGCTCTGGTCTTCACACAAAACACAATCTATTAGAGATAGAACTGTTCAAAAAGGAAACGGATTGTTTTCTAAAGGAAGAAATCTCCTATCACTACAAGTGTTTAGTTTGGATGATCTCTTGTCAGATGTGTTGTCCAGGAGATTCACGCTTTAGGAAGAAGTTAGGATAGATAATATCCTCCTAAATCTGAGATTCATTGATCAAGAACTCCAAGTCTGGTAGGGGATACAATATGCAAATCATTCTGTACAAACAAGGTATATTCGGGAGGAGATGATTAGCAGAAGGAAGGCCCCAGGATTAAGGGGGCTCAGAAAAGGCTTCTGTAAAAGCTAAGATTTTAGCTGGGTCTCAAAGAGAGCCAAGAGGTAAAAAGGAGAGAGAGTATTCCAGGCACTGGAGCTCCATTTTCTCTCTCCTCTATTAAAATGAGGGGAGATGGATGGGATGCTTTCTAAGGTCTCTTTCGGTTCGAAGTTCTCGGGTCTTTGTTATTTTTAGCTGGGTGTCGGTCTGCCCACTGGTGAAGGGAATGCCCATGCCCGTTTCTCCCTTAAAGTGCTGATGAATCATTATTTTCTCCAGTGCTGGAACACAGAGGCTTCTACATAGTAGACAATCCATATGCAAATGTCTGCTGAATAAAAAGGCAATAATGACAATGTCTTTCTTATAGCTTTAAAGGCTGCACTGGGCTCTCACAGACATTATCTCACTTTATTCTCACAATAGCTTTATAAGAAAAGCAAGATAGCCAGCCCCTCACTGCCGCTGCGGAGGCTCGCACTTCCTCAAGAACAGCTTCTTTTTCACTGATTTTCTTATCTATTTCTATTTTTTTCCCTTTCTGACAATTTCCCTTTCTGAAAAAGTAACGCCCTAGTTTCTCCTCCTCTTTCAGAATGAATGAGCCCCCTGGGTTCCCTATGTGACATTTAGCACTTAGGCTACAGCTCCATCTGCTGGTTAAAGAATATATATAATATATGAGAAAAGAGGGAGAGAAAGGGAGAGAGGGAAAGACAGAGACAGAGAGACAAAGAGAGACAGAGAGAGAGAGAGAGAGAAAGAGAGAGAGAGAGAGAGAGAGAGAGAGACAGAGAGAGAGAGAGAGAGAGAGAGAGAGAGAGAGAGAGAGAGAGAAGAGAGAGAGAGAGAGAGAGAGAGACAGAGAGAGAGAGAGAGAGAGAGAGAGAGAGAGAGAGAGAGAGAGAGAGAGACAGAGAGAGAGACAGAGAGAGAGGGAGAGAGAGGGAGAGAGAGACAGAGACAGAGACAGAGAGAGACAGAGAGAGCCGGAGAGAGAAAGACAGAGAGACAGAGAGAGAGACAGAGAGAGAGAAACAGAGAGAGAAAGACAGAGAGAGAGAGAGAGAGAGAGAGAGAAACACAGAGAGAGAGAGAGAAACAGAGAGAAAAAGACAGAGAGAGAGAGAGAAACAGACACAGAGAGAGAAACAGACAGAGACAGAGAGGGAGACAGAGAGAGAGAGAAATAGAGAGAGAGAGACAGAGAGACAGAGACAGAGACAGAGACAGAGACAGAGAGACAGAGACAAAGAGAGAAACAGACAGAGAAGCAGACAGAGAGAGAAAAGACAGAGAGACTGAGATAAACAGAGACAGAGACTGAGACAAATAGAGAGACAGACAGAGAAACAGAGAGAGATAAGGGGGAGGAGGAGGAGGAGGGAGGGAGGGAGGAGGAGGAGGAGGAGGAGGAGGAGGAGGAGGAGGAGGAGGAGGAGGAGGAGGAGGAGGAGGAGGAGGAGGAGAGGAGGAGGAGGAGGAGGAGGAGGAAGAGAGAGGAGGAGGAGGAGGAGGAGGAGGAGGAGGAGGAGGAGGAGGAGGAGGAGGAAGAAGAGGAGGAGGAGGAGGAGGAGGAGGAGGAGGAGGAGGAGGAGGAGGAGGAGGAGGAGGAGGAGGAGGAGGAGGAGTAGGAGGGAGAGGAAGAAAGTTCCCTGCTGCCCAAATCCTTGGCATTGTTGAAGAGTTCAATATAAGAAACAGATCATTTTATCACTAGAAATGACACTAAACCATCATATTAGCAACTATTTTGCTGATACAGTTTAAGGACCGTGGGACTCACAGCCGAAATCTTCCATACCGGTTGTTGTCCCCATGAGTGGGAGCTCCTGGGGAGGAGGGCCTGTCTTCTCTTTCTATTAGTATTCCCAGCCTATATCACAGTGGTTTGTATATAATCAGCACTTACTAAATAAATGCTTTTTCAATCCTTCATTCTAATTATCCTGTGAAGTAAGTGGTAATTATCCCCACTTTATAAATGAGAAAACTGAAGTTAGAACAGTTAGAACATACCTGAAGGATCTTTAAGTCAGTTCAAAGGTTTTAGAGTTCTACCAAATTACATTATATGCTTTATTTGTATTTGTACACACACACATACACACACACATATATATACACACATACTTAGACCTGTAATTTCATCACTATAAAGAACTTCCATTGTGAAAAGTTTATTCACTTATTACATATATAATACACATACATATGTGTATACATATATAAAATATGTATACAATATATAGTATTAGAGAGTTATTTAGAATATTTAAAAGCTAAATGACTTTCATAGAGCACATTTTTGTTATTTTTTTAGTTGTGTCCCTTTATGACCCCATTTGGAATTTTCTTGACAAAAATAGTGAAGTGGTTCGCCATTTCCTTCTTCAATTCATTTTTCAGGTAAAGAAACTGAGGCAAACAGGTGACTTGTCCAGGGTCACACAGATAGTATCTAAGCCCAAAGCTGAACTCAGGTCTTCTTGACCCCGGACCCTGCATTCTGTCTACCATGCTACCTAGCTACTAGAATCAAAGAGTGTCAAAGGCAAGATTTGAACTCAGATTTTCTAGACCCCAAATCTGGTTCACTAATCCATTAAACCAAGGTGCTTCTCAACTTAAAAAGAGCAAATGTTTTAAAAAATTGTTCGATGGACAAATGAATGTTAGACAATGTTTAAGACAAGGCTGACAAATCTGGACTTAATGAAATAGGATCTAATACAGAGAAGAATCATATATATAATAATTTTATAACTCTACTGGGCAATTTTATGGCCACGAAGGTTGGTGACATTCAGTACAAATCTTATACATTCAGCTAAAATATTTTGCAAAAATTAACAGAAATAATAATGTCACAGAAATTGTCACAGGAAGAATCATCTTCTCCCCCTATATATATGGCTGCAATCAAGATGATTTCACTTAACTGAGCTTCCAGTCCTAGCAGAGCAATAGTTTCTGCATAACAACAGTGGGTCTGGGTCAATATGTGTAAGAATTGGATTCCTGTTATACCCAAATCCTTCATACATAGGTAAGCAGCCATTTGATATAATAGAAAGACCACTTGCCATAGGAGAGCTATCACATTAGTAGGAAATGAAGTTATCCATTAACCATGGTTATTTGATGGAAAATGAAAGCTTATGGAAATGGAATGAATGATTAGTTCAATATCTAATCAATATTTATAAGGACCTACTGTGTTCATGGTACTATCTATACTTGGTACTGACATAAATACTAAGCTTTTTAAAGACAAGCACCTAACCCTCTTGGAACTTATTGTCTAGCAGGTGAATGAATAAATTTTGATACAAGAGAAAGGGGGGAAAATGTTTGGAGTATAGAGTGCAATGTGAAGGATTATTTTGGAAGAATCCTGAGAAATCAGAGAGAAGACTGAAAGTCCTGGACAATGTGAAAAAGAAATTCCTAGAAATTTAGGAACCTTATAAAAGGAACCTTATAGATCATTTTACAAATGAAATTGCTGTCAAAATAGATGAGGTGAACTGACCTCAACCCCAAGTTTTCTATCTGCCCAAAGGAGGAAGTATTAGAAGGAGAAACAGTGAAGAAAAATAGCACCCCCCTTCTCCCAAATTTAGCTTTTCATCCCTCCTCAGACAAATTTCTGCTCTTAAACCAGAGCAAATAATTCCTCTTATTCACATTCCCAAAGTCAGCTTGGTGGACTTGCCATCCCCAGAATCACAGAATATTGGAACTTATACATCTTCTGTCCCAATGGCTTAATTTTATATTTGAAGAAACCAAGGCAAGGAGGGCAAGAAGTTTGTCTTAGTAATAAAGAGGGCAAG
The DNA here is from genome assembly GCF_048593235.1 of Sminthopsis crassicaudata. Classification (NCBI taxonomy): domain Eukaryota; kingdom Metazoa; phylum Chordata; class Mammalia; order Dasyuromorphia; family Dasyuridae; genus Sminthopsis; species Sminthopsis crassicaudata. The sequence goes on from NC_133619.1 coordinate 552,607,441, forward strand.
AAGTTTGTTGTAGTGGTTGGGGAGAAACCTAGGTTCTGAGGGAGCTCCTCTGTGACAAGATAGCTTCCTGGGCTCTCTGTAAGCTACCTCTTCCTTCCTGTAATCTTATCTCCTTTTTGTGGAATATTTCAAATGAGAATATTCTATCTTGGAAACTTCCTTGCCCATACCATAGTCTGCCCTCCATTTCTGCAACATCAAAAATAGGTAATCAGAAGCAGGTGCTTTTTAAGTCTCCACACCTCCCTATAAAATTTAGGCCCATTTAAGGGTACTAAGTTCCTTGAATGTATGGAGCACAGATCCCAGGCTTCCTTGCTTTAATGAAAGCCTAATATGACTTACAAACCAGCTCCAGAGGATGGTTTCTTGCAGGATTCCCAACCCCCTTCTTTTAACTGCTTGGATCCTACAATTATTGCCTCCAAGAAGGTGTATACTCAAATATATGTGTATCCTTTCAAAAGCTGTCACAGTATCATTCTCCTCTTCTCTGTGATTGAGATCTCACTGTTCATCCATTGACCTGAACCCCTTTCTTTCCCCAGTTTCCTACACAGGACTCTGGGTGTTTCATTTGGGGCTTCATTCCCTCCCTTGGCACATAAAAAAAGTCCTATAACAAAGTCCTATTGCTTTCAATTCCAAAAAGGAATTATAGAAACTTGTCCACAAGGTAGCGGAACTCAAATTTAATTCTAGGACTTCAAATCCTTAGACAGCCAGGTGTCATGGTAGTTAAAATGCTAAACTTAAAATCAGGAAGGCCCAAATTCAAATCCTCTCTCAAGGTATTTACTTAGCTATATAATCCTGAGCAAGTAATATTACTTCTCTCAATATTTTCCTCATCTAGAAAGGACTTCTTTTTTTATTAAAGCTTTTTATTTTCAAAAAATATGCATGGATAATTTTCAACATTCCTCTTTCCCCCATCCTCTCCCCTAGATGACAAGTAGTCCAATATATGTTAAATATGTGCAATTCTAGAAAGGACTTCTTAAAATTTTCCATTCACAATCCCTTTTTACCTGAGAAATTTTTACATGACCCATATAGTTATATAGGTATATAAATTAGGTATACAAATCAAACATTAGCTGATAATAAATCATAGTTTCACGACCCTCACATTCAATTGCACAATTATATGGGGTCCCACCCCACCATTTAAGAAACTTTTATCTAGAAAATGGGGATTATAACAGCTCTTATTTTGTGTTGTGAAGATCAAATAAGGTGACTTGTTAAGCTCCTACTAAACCTTAAAGTTTTTACTAGCTATTCTCTCCCTTCTCTCTTAGATTTTATTTTAAGGTTAGTTCTTTTGACCCCAATGGAAAGACCAAATAAAAGATGTTATGAATATTTATTGATTTGATTTTAATTCCTCCATGAAGGCTGCACCACTTACCCCTAATTGGAGGGTTCACACACAATTCCCATAGTATTCTTTTTGCCTATCTTATGGCACTTTTCCTGCATTTTTATAAGTGGAGATGGCAAATCTTGCACTCTGGAAATGAAAGTTATTATTATCATTATTTTATTCACTTCATATTAGCCTCCTCTGGCATATAAATTCTTTGTGGTTAAGGGCCATGAATATTTGTCTTACAGAATTGTATATGTGGGAGATACTTTTGAAATCAATTCCTATATTTTACAGAGAAGCAATCAGAAGCCCAGAGAGGTTGTGTCCTTTCCTGAGATATGTATGTGTATGTGTTATGTATATATGTATGTTTGTGTACTTGACCAATGCTCAGCAAAAAGATTTGTTGAACAGAATAAATAATAATATCTTCATATTTATGTTGTGATTTCCAAAGAAATTTCACTTCCCTTGTGTCTTTAGATTATCACTATAATCCTATGAGTTAAGTAAGATGGAAGCAATTGTACTCTTTTTTACGGTTTCTAAACCTTTTATCAAGACAGCATCACAACATCTCATTATCAGATCTAAGCTGGGTACCAGTTGTCAGCTCAGCCCTCTGCCATGGACTGCCCCTTCTTCAACCTGTTTGTTTAGTCTTTGGGATTTTTTAATTTTCTTTTCATTCCTCTGCAGTTAATTCTATCTTTGGAGGTGAGAACACTTAACTCTGAGATTTGGGCCTAAGATCAAGTAGTCCCAGGGGAAGCTGGAACTAAAGCCTTTCATCTCTCTGCTAGGGCCTGAATTCTTATGAACTACAGATCTGTCTGACCCAAGACTAAATTATCCCAACAAAATGAAATCAAACTAGAGGAACAGCAAGGAAGGGATTTGACAGCTAATCACCACAGCAAGTGAAAGTACCAATTAGTCACTCCTTTCTAGTGTCACTGAAAGCTCTAACAGGAACAGCAGGCTTCTTTCTGAGGAAGAGAACTCTAATGTTCCAATGGAGACCATGCTCCTAGATAAATGTATGAAACAATAAAAAGTATGGAAATCTTTACCAATTAGTGCATTGCAATTTGGGCGGGGGAACAACAATAAAAAACAAAACTCTGTTCTCATAACTACTCTGTAAGGAAGTTAGAGTAGTCCTGATTTACAAACAAGGAAACTGAGTCTCTGAAAAGCAGAATATAGGGGCTCTTCTCACTTCCCATATCTTGGAATTAGGGCTGTGGAGGCAGAAAATTTGAAAACAAGTCTTCTGACACATCTATGCACTACACCATAGATCTTTCAAAGTAACAAACCATTTCTGGGTTAGGAGAGAGCCATGCTTTTAGATCTTCCTCCTATGTATTTGTCTCCTTTCTCTCTATATCTTTTTAAGTCCCATTAAATTAGAAGTCAAATTTACATTCATCTCCAACATAATTAAAAACATAATAAAGAAGGTTCCAGGATATTGGGGGAGGATTTATGCAGGAATTTGGGGGTGCAAGATCCCAGAAATAATTGTGTGAAGAAATAGAACAATATAGTCAGAAAACCTAGCTCTGATTTGGTGACCTTTATTGCTATGGTGATAGAGCCAACACAGACTGGTGATTGAAAGGTATTAACCTATCCAATGGGAGAGACTCTCCTAAAAGGGGTCCAACCAATGAGAAAAGAATACAGCCAAAATTCTGAGATCTTGTTAATTAATTTGCTGTTAGGCGAAGTAATCACATTGGGAAAGAAGGAAGAAGGTAGAGGGGAAAGAATGAGCCAGAGAATACTGTGAAGAAAATAGTCAAAGGAACTAGTGGATAATAGCATCCTTTTAGAAAGGCAGCATATTAGTCACATTTCTTCCTTGATGCTGATGCCATTATAGATCTTCCTACAGAGTTCTCAATTCTAACTTCTGAGCCTGAATTTTCTCATCTGTAAAATGGGAGTAGTAATTGTTGCACTACCCACTGATGCGGTTATAAAGCAAATACTTTATTGAGTGCTATATAAACGTCAACTAGAAAAATAAATTAGCAAACTGGAATTTGCCATAGTTGAAAGAAGCAACTAACTGTCTCTCCCTCTTTCTGCCAATATCAATAATTCAATCAACATCAAGCCTAGCCAGTAAGTGATCAAAAATGTAAGAATATTGCAAGATGTTTTCACTCCCCTCCTCTTCTTCTTCTTCTATGTTTCAGTACAAGAAGAAGGATGTTATTTCTTAGTAGGCTAAGAAAGCAAACTGTGTGCTTCTCCTCTGGAAGGAGACAGAGAAAGACAAGACAGATAGTGAGGATATGGAAGCAGATGTTAATGGAGACTTGGGGGCTTCAAAGTTTTATCACCTGTTATCTGCTATTATGCAATTAAGACATGCAATTAAGTGATGAGCTATCGTTTGTAGCTCTTTACCTACTCTAATTCTTCAGGCTCCAGAAGTGCCAGGCTGAACGGTACACAACAGATTGCTCTTAATATCTCTCCCCTGATACCTCACAAGTTGGGAAGAAGGAATAAAAGGAAGAGAGAAGGTTTCAGCTAATTTCTTCCCAGGAGTCCCCAAAAGAGTAAAATAATAGGAAAAAGAAAAAGTTCTTTATGAACTTTGGGAAAGTTCTTTAGGAAAAGATCTAATAAAGTGAAGGAAGGAAAGGAGAAACACAGACATGAGGAGAAGAAGTACATTTTGGAGGGGTGGAGGGGAGTCAAGGTGTGTTTATCCTGGGTGACTAGAACATGTAAACAGATAAAAAGTTGATAAAAAGTTTGGGGATCCTTCTCACTTCCCACATCTTGGAACTAAGACTGTACCCCATAGAACATATGGCAATTCATGCACATTCAAGATTTTGTTGATAATTAAACGAGTGACAAGCATGAAGATGACCTAAAAGCCAGGAAGCTGTGTGACCCTGAGCAAGTCAGTTAACCTCTGTATGCTTCAGTTTCCTCATCTATAAAATGGGAATAGGCATCTATCTCCCAAGGTTTTTGTAAGGATTAAATAATAAGAAAGTTTGTGAAATACTTGGCAAACCTTAATACACTATATAAATGCTAGCAACTCAGGCATTTTTCAATAATGTACAAATCTTCATGTCTCCATTTGGAGTTTTCTTGGCAAAGATACTAAAGTAGTTTGCCCTTTCCTTCTCATTTACAGATGAAAAACAGAGGCAAATAGGGTTAAGTGACTTACCTAGGATCACACAGCTAGGAACTCTCTCAGGCCAAATTTGAACTCATGAAGATGAATCTTCCTGACTCTAAGCCCAGCACAACATCCACTGTGCCACCTAACTGACTCAACAATATAACACCTCATATTTAAATTATAGCTATTATTATACCATATGATAATAATGATGATGGTAATGACAGTTTCTGAGAAAGAAAAATGTTTTTTCCTCTTGAAGTCACAGACCCAATCAAAAAAATTAATAAAGAATTAAAATAAAAGAGCAAATGAAATAACAGTATACTATTATTCAAAATGACAGTTTCTAAGAAGGAAAAACATTTTTCTCCTGAAACCATTGACCCAATCAAAAAAATTAATAAAGAGATGAAATAAGAGCAAATGAAATAACAGTATATTAACTGTTATTCAAGCGTCTTCACCTCATCTAATCCTTAAGCCTGATAACTCCACTTGGTATCAACCATAGTAGTCATAACAGTGGCAATTGCTACACAGACTACAGCAAGATAGACAAGAGCTTGTCACCCCTCAGGCAGTTTTAAATCAAGACAAAGGCCATTTCTCAGTCTCTGACTCCTCCAAATATTTATTATCTACACTACTCATTTTAAATCCTCATTCCATATTGTCTTGAATTACTATTTAACAACTTCCCGTTTACATGTCTTGTCTTCCAAAAAAAGATTACTGAAGCCTTCCTTGAAGGTAGGGGCCAGTTCTTATATTTCCTTAGAGACTTTGATGAGCTGTGATCTCTCACCAGGATCACATTTCATACACTCCTTCTCACCTTGTAGAATTTGTACCCAGGCTTTTCTGTAAATCTTCCAAAGAGTAACTTCCCAACATTCTAGTTCTTTTGATACCTTGGGGATATCAATGTACCCCCAAATATTGTCCATTTTTTTGTTCCTCGGGTTATTTCTCACTCCTAGAATGCTCTCCCTCCTTACCTCTATCTCTTTGAGTTAATTATCCCTTAATGTACTTAAAGATTCATTTCAAATATCATCTCCTGTAGAACTTTTTCAGTAATCTCCCCTTTCCCCTTCCCCAAAGTATTATGCTCTAAAACGATCTTCCAGGTACACTGCTTGTAGCTTATAGATCATATCTATTTATTGACATGTGGTCTATCCTATTAGAATGAAATCTCTCTGAGGTCAGGGCAGTGTTTTTGCCTTTCTTTGTATTGCTAGCACTTGTCTAGTTAATAGTACCTGGCACAAAGCATTCATAAACAAATTATTAAAAACAAAGCTTGTTTATTATCAGCAGAATGCTTCCTTTTCCATTACTTTCATGTTTTACTCTCCCTCTCTGAGGCAACAATATTGTCACTTTTGACAATACACTGCTCCCTGTTAGGTCCAATGACAGACAGAGAAAATGTCAGATGAGTCCTGTTCTTAGGAAATTAATAACGTCACCCAGTGATGCATTCAAATCCATCAGTAAAAGACCACTGATGTGCAATGAATATGCAATACACAGGATGCCCGTCCTCATCCAGATCATCTCTCAGGGAAGAATTAATTCCAAGAATCACTTGTACCTCAACATGACTGTGAATTGTATCCTGACTCTTGGATAAATTAATCCTCTTTCTCTCTTCCTTTGCTTTAGCCAAAGGGCTTTTAGGTAGTCCATTTTCCTCATACCCTTCAACTCCTGTTATTGATCTGTGTCTGCTTAAGTGATCTGTTCTCCTGTCACTACTTGGATGGTCTTAAAGGTCTAGTCATGTGGCATCCTGAAAGTCAGTAAGTCGTTACCCAGCTTCCTGTCTGTCATCTTCTTTCCCAAAATTAGAATGATGTGGTATGGCTAGAACAAAGGGCTATACTCTGCTGGGCTAGCTTGGACTGAGGTATTGAAGGTATCCTTTTTCTGACTTTTTTTTGTAAACATAAAACTGGCCCAGAACAGTGGAAAGTCCAGTGGCCCAGGTTCCACTGGCTTTTTTTTTAATATGGGATTACATGGAGTCTAGCAAGCTAAGTTCTCTGATATCTAATTTCCTCATAGTATAATAATAACATTTGCAATTGTTATGAGCTAGCACTTTACAATGATGATGATGATGATGATGATGATGATGATGATGATGATAACAGGCATTTATGTAGCACTTACTATATGCCAGGTCCTAGATTAAGCAATTTGATTCTCACAACAATCCTGGGAGGTGCTATTATTAGCATGAGGAAACTGAGGCAAACAGAGGTTAAATGACCTGTTCAACATCACATAGATGATAAGTATCTGAGGCAGGATTTGAACTTTGGTCTTCCTAACTCTAAGCACCAGCACTCTTTTCACTGTGACACTTAGGTGTCCCCCAAAAATGGAGATAATATAGATCCTGCCTCCCATCCAGGGTTACTGTGAGGGTTTATTAAGAAAATGAAAGTGAAAATCATTGAAAATGTGGAAATGGTAAATAGATGTGGGTAGAAGCAGGTTGGCCAGGGCCACTTGTTAGGGATGTTGTAAAACTTGGACCTTGAGCTTCAAGTAGGGATCAGCCTAATGACCTGTGTCTCCCCTTCTAGGATTCTCTTGCCCCCACAAATGCTCCTCAGACAAGCTAATGAAAACTGTAGAACAGCCCCAGAGGATTTCATAGGATTTAGAACTGAAAAGGAACTGTGACAACATCTAATTTTACCCTCTACCCATTTTGCAGATGAGAACACTGAGTCCCAGAGAGCCCAAGATCAAAATCATAAATTAGTAGCAGAGCCAGGATTTTTTTTGTTTGTTTGTTTATTTCACGTCACTCAGAGATTAACTTGGAGTCAATGAACTCTTTTTACAAAAATATTTTGCTAACTATTTTTCAATATGAATATAAAGTTTCCTTTGTAATTTCTTTTATTTCACTCATTTATAAACATGCGGCACACCAGTGGCTAATATGTGGGCACTAAATAAACATTTGTTATTTTGTTACTCAAGATTACATAGCTAATAAGTGGTTGAGCTGGAATGCTTCAGACTCATAAAGCACCTTCCAAGATGAGAAATGGGTCGTCCATTGGTTAGCAGCTGTAGTTACTAATGAAAGAGATTGGGAGTAAGTTGGTCCAAGAATTATCTTCCTTGCTTGCTCCAGCAATCAGCTACCATGCTGCTAAAGGCTTCGAAATAATCCAGGGTCTTCCATAGGATCATCAGTTTAAAACTGAAAAAAGGTACATAGAAGACATCTATTCTAGCCCCCTATTTTATAGACAAATCCCAAAAATGGAAAATAACTTGTCTATGGTCACTTATTAAGTATACACCAGAATCAGGACTTGAACATATATCCTGCCTCCAAATCCAGGGCTTTTTCCATTATATCTCTAATTTTATCTGACTTTATTACAAATGACCACACAAAAGCTCTCTATCACACATACTTTAGGGAAACATGTTATCTGTCCAAGCTAATAGTTAGTGAACTGGGGGAAAGAAATAAAGGAATAAAACTAACTTCTACAAGCTACTAACAAAGAGTGAAAAGGGTTTTGTTTGTTAGTTGTATTTTTGTCTTGATATGGCAAGAACTTAGTACAGAGTCTGACTCGTGGCAGGACAGGTGTAATATATTTGTTAAATTGAATTGAATCATAGTTTATAGCCTTACAGAGTTGTCTTTGAGCACTGAGACATTAAGAGACTTGAACAATGTCACACAGCAAGAAAGAGGGGAAGGACGTGAACACAGATCTTCAAAGTGACCTGTTCCATCATGGAAGCTACAAAATTGAAAATAACATACATATACACACTCTTCCCTTTGAACCAGGTAATAACCTTCCAAGGAGGGATTTAAATTTCTTGTTGTAGGTGCTTGTTTTTATTCCACGAGAGTTACACATGCCCCTCGGAAGATGGCCCAGCCACCATCTGGCACCGTGAGTAAAACCTGCCAAAAAACCAGAGAAAGTAGCCATTAACAAAGTGAGGACAATTCACCATCAGCAGTTGGCTTGGGCCTCCTGGTGCACTACACACCAATTAAGGGAACTAATTAAGCTTCAGTGGAATCCCAGTGGGATTTATTAAAGGAAAACCTTGTAAAACATTTCATTCCAGCACATGTATTTTGATTATCCAGAAGAATGTTTTAATTAAAGGATAAAAAGCCAATTGAAATGCAGTCCATAATGGAATTGTTTTCATCAAAGCTGCATGGAAATGGCCGTCCCAACGCTTCTACTTCAGAGATAGATACAAAGAAAAGGGCCAGGACTTCCTTGTACTCAGACATCCTCTCCCTTTTTTTTCCCCCTTTAATGGAATGATGACTGAAGCAATAGTCATTTCCCAGCCATTGATGTTCATGCCCAGGAAAGTAACTTTATTAAATCTTTCTTGTCCTTTGTTAAACAAAGCCCATAAGTATAAATTTGGACTTTTCTGCCTAGAGTTGCCTCAAACAGGTTCCTCTCTTTTATAGGAGTAGATAGGCTGCCTTGCGCAAAACTATTAAGTAGACAAAGTTTGTTTTTGTCACACTTCCAAAGGGATGACAAAATCAACTTCAGAGCAGGGTCCTCAGAGGCCTCTTAGATCCTAGTAATGATCATTTCTTATGCCCTTCAGACATCTTAGAGTGCCAAAGTAGGGATGGGTAAGATGACAGAGGACAGAGGCACATCCCATCCTCAAGGAGTTTCCAAACAAATCAGGACTCTTCTTTATCCATTTTCTCCAGCTATCATTTCCTATCTCTCTAAGAAGCCTGAGAAGCTAAGTGATTTGTCCAACTACTCAGGTAATTTGTCCAGGGTCACAATGCTGCCAGGGCTGGTACTTGAACCCAGGCTTTTCTAATGCTGAAACTAGTTCTCTCTCCATTAGCTCAGCAGTTCTCAAACTTTTTTCTCTGATCCCTGAAAATTCTTTAAAAATTATTGAGAACCCTTCCAAAATAGATTTTGTTTATACAAATTATATCCATCGATATTTACCATATTAGAAATTTAAATGCATTATATTATTAGGGAAATAATTTTGATATCACAGCAGACCCCCTTATGTTCTCCGAGACAACATTGAAAATCACAGCATTATCTATTTATATATTGAACTTTAATATTAGTCTCTAAGTGTCTCTAAGAGAGGTATTTTTTTCCTTTCTATGTATTCCCAAAACTTAACACAGTATCTGGCACATAGCAGGTGCTTAATAAATGTCTATTGACTAGCTGGATGCCCTGGCTTAAAACCTTTTCATTGGGTCTTATACTTTCCCTTCTCACTGCTCCCATTTGGCTTTCTATGACTGGCACCTTCTTCCCTCCTACCATATGCAGAAGTGATGTAGGGACTCTCCCCCTGTGATGTTCCATCCATTGTAATTAAGTCTATTGATCAGCCTGGGGAGGCATTTGTACTGCTATCTGTTCTCCAGTTATGACAACCTGACAGATTCCTGATCCTCTTGCCCAAAACTCTGAAAACTCTCCTAGGCCAAGAATTTTTCATTGATCCACCTCCTTCTCCCAGATGACATTAAAAATTATATTCTGTTCTCTTTCAAGCTTAGCATAGAATGAAAAAAATGTACCCTGGACTCCATGTCCAAAGTTCTGGGTATAATTCCCTGCACTGTGATGAATGCATGACACTGGGCAAAGTTCTTCCCCTCCTCTAGATACAAATTCCTAATCTATGAAGTAGGAAAGAAGGAAGAAGGGAGGGAAGAAAGGAAGGAAAGAAAGAAGGAAAAAAGGAAAAGAGGGAAGGAAGGAAGGGAGAAAATGAGGGAGGGATTCAGGGAGGAAAGGAGTAAAAAGAAGGAAGGAAGGAAGGAAGGAAGGAAGGAAGGAAGGAAGGAAGGAAGGAAGGAAGGAAGGAAGGAAGGAAGGAAGGAAGGAAGGAAGGAAGGAAGGAAGGAAGGAAGGAAGGAAGGAAGGAAGGAAGGAAGGAAGGGGGCACAGAGTACTAACCCTAGGGTCAGGAAGATCTGAGTTCAAATTGCCTCAGATACTTTCCTATCTGTGAGACTCTAGGCAAGTCACTTGGCCTCTATCTGTGTTGGTTTCCTCATCCTTGAAGTGGGAAAAGAACACCTACTGAGAAACAAATTCTCTATAAACCTTAAAATGCTATTATATATGCTGGCTATTGTTTTTACATAAAATCAAATTTTGGAGTTCTAAGAAAATATAGCCTTCTTTTTCAATAATTAACTGCTATGATGTTGGATGAAAGAAAAATTATACCTTGTCCAAATAAAAAAGCTTGAAATAGGTACAGCTGAGAGTCACATGTTTCCTTGTGCAGGATATTGGAGAGTGGGAAGGTAGTGAGGATCATCCCACTCTCCTTATTGTCTTGAATAAGGAAACAGAGGTATCAACATAAGGGTGAAAATTTTACAATCCCTAAAATGATTGTGATTTTTATTTATATTTAGAAAAGGAGTAGATTTACAAAGGTGAGTGATTAATTGTACTAAGGCACCCCTGCTCTGAGAGTTACATCCCATGTAGTTTGATATCCAAGTTCCAAGAAAATTCTATAACCCCAACAGCATCTTAGAATTTTGCTGATTAGAATTTTGCTGATTATTGTTATGAGCAGTGAAGGTTTTTTTCTGCTATAAAAGAAAAGGGAGAGGGAGAACTTCAAATCTTATTAAACAAAAGGATGTAAAATAATATTTTGGGACTGTCTCTGAAACATTATTTTTAAGGAATGGATTTTCTTGTGATAAGGGGTAGTGAAAGTAATAATTCTAGAGCAGGGCAATGATTGACTGTAGGAGTATTGGAGGAGTATTCATAGAATCTGGATTTAATTTCTCTCGCCCATTTCATCTGACAGTCAAGTCATTTTTCAGAAATCCTATGGTAATTTTTAATCCCATTTAATTTTAAAAGGCATGACTAAAAAAAAAGTCACAATTATCTTTATTTCAAAGATCACAATTGTGCATCTATTGAATGTTAACAAAATCTAATATTAAAATTATATTTAATTGATATGTCAAATTACTTTTAAGAATCTTCTAAATATCTTTTTATCAGAATGTATCTTTTTTCTCTTTCCTTCATTTTCCAAGCAGCCAGGCAATAATTATTATTAATAGTAATTAATATTTAGTATATAACAATATTTATAATTTTATATTTATAAAGTATTTTAAAGTTAGAAAACTACTTTACAGATATATCTTTTTTGATTCTCAAAACAACCATATAAAACAGATGCTATTATTAACCCCATTTTACTGATGAAGAAAGGAAAACTGAGGCTCACACAGCAAGAAAGCATGTGAGACAGGATTCAAACTCCAATTTTCTTGATTCCATGTAAAAGACTCTTAACTACCATGTTACCCAGCTACCTCAAAGATGCTTTGTGACTAAAAACTAACTCTTGTCAAGAAACCTCCTTTTTCTTTCTATCTCCCTTTCTATCTACCCATCTCTCTATCTACCAGAGAAGATAGGAGAAAGGACCCTGCCCTTTTTTAATGAGCTTTCCTCTCATTGCCTATGTTTTCTTTTCTTTAAACTCCCAGTAAAGTGACAAGGATGGAATTCTTCTCTTTTCTCCCATCTCTAACAAAAATGGCAGCTTACAGCATAAGCATATAGTTATGGAAGCCATCTACTTAGTGAGGTCTGAAATGATATCTCACATTCTTGGCTGTTTTCTTTTGGTTTTAGGTTTCTTTATCTGAGTGCAGGAAGGCAACTAGTCATCATGAGAAATAGACCAATCTTGGCAGTTACTTCACAAAATTAACCAGAAAATAACAATTAACCAGAAAGAGAAAGATTTCTTTAACATCACACTTCTCAGAGGAGATGACAGCTGCCAGATAATTCTAATGCCTTAAGAAAAGCCACATCTTGATTCTAATGCATTGTTGATGAATTTGTAAAGTGATCCAACCATTCTGAAGAGAAATTTGAAACTATGCACAAACAGCTACAAAACTTCACATATTTTGACCCAGTAATACCACTTTTAGGTGTGCATCCCAAAGAAATCAAAGAAAAGGGGGAAATCCTCCTATTTATACTAAAAAAAATTTATAATAGCTCTTTTTTGCAGTAGCAAGGATTGGAAATTGATTGGATGCCCATCAAGTGGAGAAAGGCTGAACAAGTTGTAGTATATGATTGTGACGGAATACTATTAGCTATAAGAAATTACAAGCAGAATGCTTTCAGAAAAACCTGGAAAGATTTACAAGAACTGAGGAAATGAGGTGAGCAGAACTAGGAGAACATTGTACCCAGAAACAGAAATATGATGATCAACTGCAAATGATTTAGCTATTCCCAACAATACAATGATCCAAGAGAATCCCAAAGGACTTATGTTGAAAAAATGCTACCTACCTCCACAGAAAGAACTGATGAAGTCTGAATGCAAATTGAAGAGTACTTTTTTTAAACTTCATTTTTTCCATGAGTTGTTTTTGTCTGTGTTTTCTTTCACAACATGACTAATATGGAAATATGTTTTACATGACTGCCCATGCATAACCTATGTCAAATTGCTTTTTGTTTCAGGCAGAGAAGAGGGGAGATAAGGAATTTTTCTTAAAAAGCAAATGTGATTTTAAATACACATACACAAATTTGCATTTAATGGTAGCCCTCTCTAGGGAGGGGAGGGGGAAGAGAGGGAAGACAGTTACATGATAACTTTATTATATATTTAAAATGAATAGTAAGTTGTAATTAGTAGATTTGCTGTTTTATGTTCAATCATTTTTCCTATTCTAGTATGTTATGGAAATGCTTATTTTATTTTGAAAGTTCAGAATCAAATAAATATTTTTTAAAATAAAATAAAATTCTACCTAACACCAGAAAAATAAATAAATACCATATGTTATCCTCTCTGGCAATAAAAAAATTTGCATATAATTGGACAAATAAGATATTACTATTAAACATGAAAAAAATTCAATATATATGTTGTTGGTTGACCAAGAGACTTAGACATTATGAATTGTTCAGACAGTGCAGGTACAAAATGAATGTAAAATATCTATTCAGGAGTCCCACAAATTGTCCTTAATATCCAGGAAGAATATAATGAACAGGCTTTTTTGTTTTTGTTTTTTGTTTCCCTGAGGCTGGGGTTTAGTGACTTGCCCAGGGTCACACAGCCAGGAAGTGTTAAGTGTCTGAGACCAGATTTGAACTCTGGTCCTCCTGAATTCAAGGCTGGTGCTCTATCCACTGTACCACCTAGCTGCCCCCAAAATGAACAGGTTATAATGAATACAGGATAGCTTGGTGGTGCAGTAGATAAAGAGCTGGCCCTAAAGTCAGGAAAACTCATCTTCCTATGTCCGAATCTGACTTCAGATTCTTACTATGTGACCCTAAACAAGTCAGTTAACCTGTTTGCTTCAGTTTCCTCATCTGTAAAATAAGCTAAAGAAGAAAACAGTAAATCACTCCTGTAAGTAAAATCCCAAATGTGGTCACACAAAGAATCAGAAACAACTGAAGCACAATGTAATATTTAAGTTATTTGAATAATTTATATGTGGTTTAGCATTTTATGCATTTTTCTGTGAAATGAAATAAAGGCTACCCCACACTGAATTTGCAGATTGTACATTGAATACCTTTATGAAAATCCTCATGGTCCTATTTTGATCCTAAAGCTCTGGTTGGTGGCAAACTTCAAGGGTAAAGAATAATTTAAGATTGTCCTTACCTTCCCAAAATCTAAGATTTCTTATTTACTGAGGTGCTTTTCCCTTCTCCCATGATGATGACAATCATTACTCCTTGCCTCACACTAAAATCCAGAATGTCCTAATTTTATTATCATTCATTTATTTTTCCAAAGTCCTGTATAGGCTTGATTCTAGCTTTGAGGAAGTAATTCTTTTGTCAGGCTGGTTACAATCTGTTTTAAACTAGAGGCTTGTGAAGCACCTCCATGACACAGTGGATAGAGCACTGGCTGTGCAGTTGGGAGGATCTAAGTTCAAGTCCATGCTCAGACTCTTAACATTTAGCTGTGTGACCCAGGCAAGTCACTTAACCCCAACTCAAAAACAAACAAAAAAGGAAACAGAAAACAAAAGTAAACTAGATACCAGATGGCATCTAGTTATTTAATGGTATCTAGATTATTTAATCAATATTAATATTGATATTTAATCAATATTATTTAATCAACAAAACAAATATAAAAAATTTTACTTAATGTAAAAACTAAGCAAAGATATACAAATATAAATAATAGAAACTAGTATTTGGCAAGATTTGGAGATGTATAGTGGAAAGTGAAAAAAGATAAATAAGAATTATTTCATATGTTCCCACACACTCCCCATCTTGGGAATGTGAAACTTGTTCTTGATCCCGGTTCCTGCTCCAGAAGCTTTCCTAAAATGCTTGACAGTCTAACCCACCTAGGCTGCTCACTAATGATTTCCTTTGTGCAGGAATGCATAATCTGAAATCCAACATATTTAGGAACTTATAGTAATCAATGATATCAAAAGCATAAGATTCTCACATCAATTGTCTCAGCCCTCAGGTAGGGAAAGAAAATCCCAATATTGTGGACAGAGATATAAACATACGATATCTTTGATACTGTATATGTAAAACTGGTTATTGGCTTCCCCCATTTTGCTTCTCTGAATACAATTAATAGCTATATGTTACAATTTAAATATGTGGTTATTTAGTTTTTTCAATCATGGATGATTTTTCATGCCCCCATTTAGGATTTTCTTGACAAAGAAATGGATGTGGTTGGCCTACCATGTTCCAGGCACAGTATTAAACACTTTACAAATATTATTTCATTGAATCCTCACAACAACTCATCTGCCTTCATTCTTTCTTTCCTTTTCTTCTTATAAGTATTTTGATTAAAATGGGATCTTTTTTTATTTGATTTCCTTGGCTATATATTTTGCAAAGGATATGTAGAGCAAAGGAGAGGAATAGTGAAGTCTTTTTTTTTACATAATTCCATATTATTTTCTAAAATGAATGGACTAATTTGCATCTTCAACAGCTGTATATTAATATAATCATAGTCTCATCTTCCCTCCAACTTAAACTATTTCCACCTTTTGTCATTTTTACCAAATCGCTGGATAGGAGATAAAATTTCAAAGGTGTTTTTCTGTTTAAATTTACAATTCACTTATTAGCACTTTGGAACAATATTTTATGTAGTTTAATTGTTGTCAATTTCTTTAAGAATAATTTAATTTTTTTTCTGAGGTAATTGGGGTTAAGTGAGTTGTCCAGGATCACACAGCTAGAAAGTGTTAAGTGTCTGAGAACAGATTTGAACTCAGGCCCTCCTGACTTCAGCGCTGGTGCTCTATCCACTGCACTACTTAGCTGTCCAAGAATACTTTAATTATTGTGAAATGGCTCTTAGTTTTGCATTTATGTGTTTATTCCTTTCATATCTTCAATATCACACTTTTTGTCTAAGATTCACTTGGTATATTTTTCCCAGATGACAATGTTCCTTCTTATCCCAGCTACATTAGTTTTATTTTTAATCAATGCTTTTCTTCTTCATACAATTAACATTACATATTTTATAATCATCGCTATCCTTTGGATTAATAATCAATTCTTCCCTTCCCCCCATCAGCTATAGTTATTAAAGGTACTTCTATCCATTTTCTTTCAAATTTTTATGATGTGTCCTTTTATGGTAAAGTCATTTATATATTTGAAATATATCATGGTATATGATTCTGTACCTTTTAGTCGATTGAGTGATTACAATTCACTGTGATCTTTTTTAAAAATGTTTTTATAAGCCTCATGATTGTTTCTTTTCTTTCAACAAAGATGTCATGAATGTGAATGAATGAATATAAATCATTCTGAGATGAGAAAATCTGAATATGTCTCAGTAGGTTACTGTTATCTAATTCTTTTTCTTAAATAATTAATTTCATAAATAATTCTTTCAATTAGATATTTTCCCTTCTTTCAGATATCTTGAAAATAAATACTTCAGTGACTTCATAGAGAGGTCACCTCTCATACAGATTTCTTCACTGTATATGAGCTGTCATCCAACTGCCCAACTCATCTTTATTTTCTGAATTGCCATTTCAATTTCCTCCTCTAGCATGTATTAGGCTTCAAATGTTTATAATGCTATTGTTGTGGATGAAAAGATTAGGAGACTGTGGAAATAATGGGATTTTTTTCTATTTTTCACCCATTTGTTGTCCTCCCATTTTCATCTAAAAATGATTTTGGGATAATCTGACTCAGATGCATTTTATAGCAAGCTACCCCCAGCCTCCATTTCACTTCCATCTCTTCCCTCCCAACTTAAGGGATCCATAAAACTTAAACTAAAAACAAATCCTATTCCTATTTTCACTGCCTGCACCAGCTGTGAACAATTCCCAACACCCAAAAAAAAAAAACCCAATGATATTTTCATTCATTTATTCATTCAACTAACATGTATTGAACAAGTAGAAAAATGCTATTCTGAACAGAAAAGTACAGGTTTTCTTTTTCCTGTTGACTTGCATCTTCCCACTCAGGAAACTTGAGATAATGAATGATCTAATACATTATACTGAGACCAAGTCTCCATTTAGCTGGCACACATTTGACAATATGTTAACAGAAAGATTTGTTTAAGAATCATTCCACAAGTTATTTATTAAGCATCAATTATATACCAAGGATTGTGAGATGTGGAGGAAAAGAAAATAAGCAAATCAGAAATGCTAGAATGAATAAACCATCTCCAATGTAAATCCTAAACTCAGAGTCCCAAATATAAATATCTCTCCTATCACAAGCCTTAGGTTCATACAAAGTGATCAAAAAGCTTCATTTTCCCCCTTTGACTCGAAGAATGGATGGCTCTTCTCTTTTTTAAAAAAGTTTTTTTGTTTTCAAAACATATGCACAGATAATTTTTCAACATTGACCCTTGCATAACCTTGTGTTTCAGATTTCCTTCTCCTTCCCTCCACCCCCTCCCCTAGAGGCAAGCAATCCAATATATAATATACTATAAATATATAATGTATGTATTATAATATATATATTATAAATGTTAAAATATGTGTAAACATTTATACAATTCTTTTGTTGCACAAGAAAAATCATATCAAAAAGTAAAGTAAATGAGTAAGTAAACAAAATGTAAACAACATCAAAAAGAGTGAGAATGTTATGCTGTGATTTACATTCAGTTCCCACAGTCCTCTCTCTGGATATAGATGGCTCTCTTCATGACAAAATCATTGGAACTGGCATCAATCATCTCTTTGCTAGGAAGAGTCACCTCCATCAGAATTGATCATTGTATAATATTAATGTTGGATGGCTCTTCTCTTAGCAAGGTGTCCCCAGTTCTTTCAAGTAATCTTCATATTGCATGAACACAAATCTCTTTCTTTACAGTTGCTTCCCTCTGGAAGATCTCCTATTTACCACTGGCCATTCCTGGATACTGTCTCCCTTCATGCAACTTAAATTTCCATTAGTTTATATGTGTATTTTTGTGTTTTTGTTTGCTACTGTATCACTCTCTAAATTCATCTTGCACATTGTTGTATTTTTTAGTTGTAGTTGACTCTTCATGATCCCATTTTGGTTTTCTTTGCAAAGACACTGGAGTGATTTGCCATTTCTTCTCTAGTTTATTTTCAGATAAGGGTTAAATAGGGTTTAGTGACTTACTAAAGATCACACAGTTAGTAATTGTATGAGGCTAGATTTGAATTCAGGTTTTTCTGACTCCAGGCCAGGAACTCTATCTACTGCATCAACCAACACCCTTAGATCTTTTTCTTTTGCCTCCCCTTCATTTCTCTTTTCTCCCACATTTATTTATATCAAGGTGGCCTCCAAATGTCCCTGATCACTTTGAATTCACATTTTGCTGATTTTATAACTGGTAGTACCCAGAATTGGTTTCTCTCCTTCCATATGAGATCCATTGTTCTTCAATTCTCTAAAAATCGATTACCTCTACTGATATGGGGGACTAGATGGCACAGGTGGATACAATACCAAGTCTGGAGTCAAAAAAGTCATCTTCACGAGTTTAAATCTGGCCTCAGATACCTACTAGCTGTGTGACACTGGGAAAGTCAACCCTGTTTGCCTCAGCTTCCTCATCTGCAAAATGAGCTACAGAAAGAAATGGTAAACCACTCCAGTATCTTTGTCAAGAAAACATCAAATAGAGTTAAGAAGAGTTGGATACAATTTTAAAAACTGAATAACAACAACATATATACATATATAAGCATACATATGCACATATACAATGCTACTAAAGTTTTTAAATGCATTAAAACAATTGAAGCATGCTGTATGCATATACATTATATATGTGTAAACATATATAATGTGTATATATCTATTTGTATATGTATGTATATGTGTATAGTTTGCATATGTATAGAAATCTTTATTTGACTTTCACAGACCTCGAAGGAAATACAAAAAAGTATTATCTCTTATCTTACTTTAATGAAACTGAATCTTAGAGAGGCTGTGTGTGTGATTTGTCTATGGCCATACAATTAATAACTGTCTAAGGTAAGATTTCAACTCAACTTTCCCTGACTCTAGGTCCAGCATTCTTAATTAACTATACAACCATAACCATCATGGATAGGAAATTTGACCAAGCCTTCAGTTGTCTGTAAAAGGACAAGAAAGCAGGCTATAATGGAAAGAAAAGTGAAAAGGACATCACAAGTCTCGAATTCTGGTCCAAATTGTCGCCAGTTAGCTGCATGACTATGAGCAGTTATTTCCCATATCTTGTGCTATAACAATACAGAATGACCAAAAAAAAAGCCCAGTATTATCTATAAGTACCATACCATCAGTAGCCAACCAGTTTCTCAATCAGCATCAACCAGAATAATATAGCAAGCAAGAACTGACCTACTGGTCAGTGAGTCAAGCAATAACTATTTATTAAGTACCAGATATATACTAAGCATCTTACAAGGCATAGGGAGACAAAGAAAAGAAAAAGACAGTCCCTACTCTCAAGGAGCTCTAATTAGGAGAAACAACATGAAAATAAATATGTATTAAAAAGCTACATATAGGATAAATTGGACATAATCAACAAAGAGAGTATTACTAGAATTAAGGGGCAATCAAGAAAGCTTCCTATAAATGATAGAATTGGAACTGGAAAGTAAAGGAAGCCAGTCAAGTCAAGGAGCTGAAATTAGAAGTAGAACATTTCAGGCATAGGGATAATTAGTAAAAATGTCCAAAGTCAAGAGGTAAGAAGTTCTTCTCTAAAGAATACCATCACTGGATCAGACAGTGCATACTATAAAGTATATAAAAACTGGAAAGTTTGGAGGAAGGGAGACTATGAGGTCTTTGAAAGCCAAAGGATTTTATATTTGATTCTGGAGGTGACAGGGAGTCCCTGAAGTTTACTGAATGAAGGAGAGGGAGGAGATCAGACCTGTGCCTTAGGATGATTACTTTGATAGCTGAGTAAAGTAAGGACCAGAGTGGGGAGAGACTTGAGACCAACCTAAAACACTATTGCGATTTGCAGTGAGAAGGCTCTGCACCAAGATGCTATCAGTGTTGGAGAAGAGAAGAGAGTGTATACAAGAGGTACAATAAATGTAGAACCAACAAGTCTACTGTTGCAGGAGGAACTCGAGTACTGGAAATACTTTTCAAGATAACTGAAAGGCTGTTCAAGAAGCAAGACTAGAGGTCAGCAAAGAGATTAGGGCTGGACAGGGAAATTTGAGAATCATCAGCACAGATAATTATTAGACATATAAGGGTCATTAAATATATGGGATCTGATAAGATCACCAAGTAATATAGAAAAAAAAAAAAGAGAGAGAGTCCAGGACAGAGCCCTGTATGGGTTTTGTTAATGGGTATGATTAGATGAGGATCTAGCAAAAGAGACTGAGACAAAACAGTTAGATAAATAGGAGAAAAATCAAGAGAAAACAGAGTATCAAAAAGAAGAAAGTGGTTGAAGGTAGCAACGGCTTTGGAGAGATCAGGAGGAATAAGGATTGAGAAAAGGCCTTTGGATTTGGCAATTGGGAGATTACTGGTAACTTTGGAAAGGGCAGTTTTGGCTGAATGATGAGATCAGAAGCCAGATTGTAAGGAATTAAGAAAAGAATGAAAGGAGATAAAGTAGAAACATCTATTTCTGAAGATAGCCTTTTAAGATACTGAATAGCCATATGGAGATGCTCCTTAGACAAGTGGAAATGTGAGACTGGAGGTCAAGTAAAAAGATTAGGGCTGGATAAGTAGATGTGAGAACCATTAACATAGAGATAGATGATAATTGAATCATGGAAGCTGTTGAAATCATCAGGTGGAAAAAAAAGAGAGAGAAAAGAAGAGAGCCCTTTCTACTGTACTATCCTACCTCTTTCTTCCTCCATAAAGGTTCTACTTCTAACTTCAATATTACTGTCATCCTGAACTTTTTCCAATATCTGGGCCTTCAAGTCCTTGAATATCTACAGAAATTCTTCTCATCCTGAAATGTCTGTTGCTGGGGGGGGGGGAGGGGCAGCTAGGTGGCGCAGTAGATAGAGCACCAGCCCTGAATTCAGGAGGACCGGAGTTCAAATCTGGTCTCAGACACTTAACACTTCCTAGCTGTGTGACCTTGGGCAAGTCACTTAACCCCAGCCTCAGGAAAAAAAATAAAAATAAAAAATATCTGTTAGGCTGGACCTCTTCTCTCACTGATGAGTTACTCCAGGGACTTTCATTTTGTTCAGAGACCCAAAGTGACTTTTTGAACTTCAAAATCATGCCCCTCCTATTTACTCTCTCCCCCATCATTTTTTCAGCTACTTTTTATATGTTGTCTTTTTCATTGGAATACATGCTCCTTAAGGGCAAGAATTGTCTTTCTTTTAATTTGTATTCATATATTCAGTTCTTCTCACAATCCGTGGCATGTGGGAAACACTTAATAACTTGTTACCTTGCTTTGACTACAGAGGAACTATAGGATTATACAAAATAATCATCCCTCATTCCTCCCCTCCTTTCTTTTCTCTCTATGAATAAATCATATTGTTCTGAGTTAAAGGAAGCTTTAGAACCTCAACACTTATTTTTTTAAACATAGTAAAATGAAGTGAACCAATGGCATTCTCCTTACATTTTTACATGGCCTATGACCTGGCTCTTGTTTTCAGTCCCCATTATCACATATCACCTACAGAAGCTTTTGCTTCATCCGAGTCAAAAGAAAATCTTCTAGCCAGGAGTGAAAAGATCTAGATTGTCTGTCTACATGGATCCTGATTTGCCAAATAATTGCAAAAATAACAGATTTGACCTTTCCTATCGGGATAAAAGCCTAGGAAAAAATATTGTGAAGTTTCCTGATTTCACCACTAGGAGGCTCTGTGGGTCTTTGATCTGGGTCACTGAAGTGCACTGAGAAGGTGAGATGATTTCATTGAAAAAGTAGAATAGGATTTTCCAGTCATTTGAGCAGGACTTTTAATGGCCTTTTCCCTCTGAGGCCTCCTCCAAAGAAAAGGCCTGGTCTCGCTTCAGCCTATGCCAGAGCAGTCCAAAAAGAAAAGGAAAGTCAGCTCTGTGAAAAGAGATGCTCTGCCACTCAATTGGAAGTCTAGGAGCCTTCCTCCACTCCAGCCCACCCCATGCCCCAGCCCAAGGGGCACTGGACTGAGAGTCCAAAGCAGTGGGTTCCAGCCCCAGAGCCTTGCTACTAACACTTGACAAGAACACTAGACAAGTTAGCTGACTTACTTCACCTTCATTGCTTCATCTATTAAATAGGGATGGTAATAATGATTTAAAATCATGCTTTGTAAACAGCCTTGATTTATACTTTCTCATTTGATCTTCTTCACACTCCTGCAATGTAAATAAAGTAAACTTTATCATTCTTGTTTCACAGATGAGGAAATTTAGGCTTAGAAAAGTTAACTGACTTGACTAATATCACATCCCATAAATCGTGAACTTGAAAATTAGGATCAGGGATTTCTGTCTCTTAATTCAGTGTATTTTGTTGCATTTGGAAACAGGATGTTTTAAGAAGGGCATTGATAAATTTCAATACATCCAGAAGAAAACAGTCAGCATGAATGGAGGACTAGAGACAAGACTGTGAAGGTAAATATTAAACATCCTCTCTTTGGAGACATTGGCCACAATTTTTAACTTAATTGGTTTAATTAACATTTTCTCCATCACTTTCTAAAGTCTATAGATAATCCACAAAATAATAAATCAAGCCCCAACTTATATGGCATTTGACAATTTCTGAGATGTAAATGCTCACACTAAAAATTTAACAATCAGCTTTAAAGAGTTAGTATGAGCTGGCTTCAGCACAGTCCTAAGTAGAAAACAGACTCAATTGAAGGAAGCAAAGATATTTTATGCAGAGAAGATTTTTGGGATGACAAAATCCTGTATTCAAGCTTCCTCAGGACTATAATCTGGAAAAGACATTACCTTTCTTCCATTTGGTTCCTAAGAACAGAACTAAAAACAATGACTGGAAATTTCAGAAAAGTTTTGACACAATGTGAGGAAAAACTTTTTAACAGTTAATTTTTCCAGAAGCTACCTAAATATATTGCTTTCCTCATTACTGGAAGTCTTAAGATAGAAGCTAGATCAGAGATATTGTAGCTCTTAGACTACATGCACCAGGGAGCAACTATTTTGTTTATATCAGCAAGAAGTACAAGTTTAGAGCTGGAAGGGAGGTCATTTAGTCCAACCTCCTGATTTTACAGATGAAGAAACTGAGTCCCAAGAAGTTAAGAAACTTGATTTAAGTCTCACAGGTGGATGGGGACAGCTGGGAGTTTTAACACAAGTCCCCTGGCTCCAAATACCATAGTCCAGTGCCTAACATAGTTCCTAAAACATAGTAGAAGCTTAAAAGTTTGTTGAACTGAACAGAATTGTTGACAATGAAGCAAGTTATATGTGTCTTTGAGAATATAGGTTAAGTACATATTAAGTGAGAGCCAGATGAACAGATCTTAAATTGTAGGATGGGGGCAGCTAGTAGACGCAGTGGATAGAGCACCAGCCTTGAATTCAGGAGGACCCGAGTTCAAATCCGGTCTCAGACACTTAACACTTCCTAGCTGTGACCCTGGGCAAGTCACTTAACCTCAGCCTCCCCCCCAAAAAAAAAAAATTGTAGGGTGGAAGACTGCAATTGCAAGTGGAAAATCAGGATGTGCAGAAATGTTGCAGTGGGGGGGGGGGGGAAGCTTTAGAATCAAATAGACTTTGAATGCCTACACCAGCCTTTACTGACTTTATTCTTGCAATATAATTGGGAGAAACAAGCATAGGAAGTATGAAGTAGGGGACAGATCTGTTGTCACTTTGGACACTATGTTCAGTCCCCTGGAGGCAATGCCCCTTGTCTATGCCAGAAGTTCTGAGAACACCAACTAATTAGACTAAACTTTCTGCCTGGAAATGTAGTCATGGGGTATCTGAGGATAGGGAGCAGTGCAAACAGGGCTGTTACTTCTTTTGAAGCAACTGGCAGCTACAACTCAGCAACATTCAAAGAGAAACTGGGGAATAAAAGTGAGTACGTGAACCAGTTGAGGCTTATGAATGTGACTGAACGGCACAATTAAGATGGTTGAGAGACCCAGAATGATGGGATTTTAGAGCTGGAAGGCAGCTAATGACAGTTGGAATCTGAACTTGAATCCAGGTTTTCTGAATTGAGTCCAATATTATTTTTCTTAAGAAGTATTCTTAATGTGCATTTTTGAGCTCTTCCAATTGCCTTCTCTTTTGGAACAGCAATGGGAGGAAGGGTGTGTGTGTGCATGCACATGTATGTATATGGGGATGGGTGGATATATATTCACACACACACACACACACATACATTACAGTCTCTTAGAAGGGACAGCCTGCACCTGATTGGCCAGAGGAGCTAACTACCATACCCCTTAAGTAGTATGGGGTATATTGATAATTCTAGAATTGAATTTTACAAAAAAATTAAAACAGCATTAAAAGAAATTAGACACAGAAAAATTTGTGAAATGTAAAATTTTAATAGCCAATTGACAAACTTGGTAAAGCACGGTCTCTATCAGGCAGCCACAAGTACTCCATTGTCAATTAGGCTGGTTCTTGAAGACATTGAATGATCTTTTGAGCAGCTATGTAAACTTGGAAAGAAGAAACAAAGGTCCAAACAGACCGAAAGAGAAAAAGACATATTAGAACAAGGACTAGATTAATAGCAATACTGTAGCAGAATAAGGAGTGCCTACTTTTTCAGTTTAGCAGTATGAATATACAATACGTATGGGTGTGTATATATGTTTACATACAGATATGTGTATGTATATAAGAATCAGGATTAAAAGGGAATTCAGAAGCTATTAAGTCCGAACTCTTCATTTTCCTGATGAAGAAAATGATGCATAGGAAAGTTATGTGACTTGCGCAGAATCATACAGCTAATAAGTTTTGAATCAGGAGGTAAATTAT